>NW_003852716.1:97117-98948 GCF_000181295.1 Otolemur garnettii
CTTCTCTTTTCTTTCTCTTGAGAAAGGCTTGCAATGCTATAAATTTCACTCCTAGGAAATACCTAGGGATACCACAAAGGCATAAATGTTAATAATTGAAATCTCATCCTATTGAGTGTTTCCCTTAATAAATGTGAAGTGATCATTCATATCTTTCCTTACTTTTGTTGGTTTAAAGCCTATTCCATCTGCGAATAAAACTACAACACCTGCATTTTTTCTGATTTCCATTTGCCTGAAATATAGGTGACCATCTCTTCACCCTGAGACTATATCTTTTAAGGTAAGATGAAATTCTTCTATGTAGCAGATGTCAGGTCTGAGTTTTTGCATCCAATCAGCCAACCTGTGCCACTTTAGAGGGCAGCTTACAATATTCACATTAATTGTAAATATTGATAAGCCTGGTAAAATTTTGGGTATTGAATTTTTTGAAAGTCCAATGGACATTTTTAATCCTTTTGGCATTGTGTAAGTTGGAATTTGATCAAAAGTTTCTGAGTGAGTTTACTTTTGTGGTGGAGGATTGTGCTGTTTGTTATGGAGGATAGGTCTGAGAATATCCTGGAGAGCTGGTTTAGTTATGGCAAATTTCTTCAACATATGAATGTCATCAAAGTATTTAATTTCTCCATAATAAATGAAACTCAGTTTTGCTGGATACAGAACCCTGGGTTGAAAGTTATTTTGTTTTAGGAGACTAAAAGTCAATCACCAACCTCTTCCAGCTTGAAAGGTTTTAACAGAGAGATCTGCAGTCATTTCAAAATTCTTCCCTTTGTAGGTTATGGTTTTCATACATCTGGCTGCTTGCAGAATTTTCTCCTTCGTTTTAACTTTGGCAAAGTTACTTATAATGTGTTTAGGAGATGTCTTATTTGAGTTGAGTTATGCTGGGTTTCTGAAACTGCTATCTGAATTTCAGAATCTCTTGGCATTTCTGGGAAATTCTCCTTCATTATCTTATGAAGAAGATTCTCTGTGCTTTTGAAGCCACTTTGTTGCCTTAAGAATTCCTATAAGTCAAATATTAGTTTTCTTCAAATTATCCCAGACCTCTCTGAGAGAATGATCTGGTTTTGCTCTCCACTTCTCTTCCTCTTGAGTGTTTCAGAGTGTTCAAAAGCTTTGTTTTCAATGTCAGAAATCCATTCTTCTGCCTGCTCCATTCTGTTACTGAGGGATTCTACTATATTTCTCCTATATTTGAGGGCTTCAGGTTCTTGTCTCAATGTGTCAAAATCTTTGGTGATTTTATCTTTGTATTCATTGAATTCTTGAGACAAATTTTGAAATGCTCCTTGAATTTCTAATTTCAACTTTACCTCCATTCTATTAATCTTATTTGCAGTCCAAATTCTGAATTCAATTTTTGACATCTCAGCCATCTGTTTATTTATTTATTTTTATTAAATCATAACAGTGTACATTAATACTATCATGGGGTACAATGTACTGTTTCTCTATACAATTTGAAGTACTTTCTTCCAACTGGTTAACATAGCCTTCATGTCTTTTTCTTAGTTATTGTGTTAAGACATTTATAGTCTACATTTTGAGAGATTCATATGTACCCTTATAGGATGAACTGTAGGTGTGATCCCACCAATCACCCTCCCTCCACCCACCCTCCTCCCTCCCTTCCCCTCCCTTTCCTGATGTTCCTGGGCTAAATTGGGTTATAGCTTTCCTATGAAAGCTATAAATTAGTTTCATAGTAGAGCTAAGTACATTGGATGCTTTTTCTTCCATTCTTGGGATACTTTGCTAAGAAGGACATTTTCCAGCTCCATCCATGTAAACATGAAGGAGGTAAAGTTTCCATCTTTCT
>NW_003852716.1:99455-106268 GCF_000181295.1 Otolemur garnettii
TGGATTCTGGTTATTAAACCTTTGTCAGAGACATAACCAGCAAATATCTTCTCCCATTCTGAGGGCTGTCTACTTGCTTTACTTACTGTGCTTTTGGCTGTGCAGAAGCTTTCTAATTTGATCAGGTCCCAGTAGTGTATTATTGATGTTGCTTGAATTGCCCAGGGGGTCCTCTTCATAAAATTTTCAACCAGGCCAATTTCTTCAAGTGTTTTCCTTATACTTTCTTCTAGTATTTTTATAGTTTCATGTCTTAAGTTTAAATCTTTAATCCAGTGAGAATCAATCTTAGTTGGTGGTGAAAAATGTGTATCCAGTTTCAGTCTTCTACAGGTTGCCAGCCAGTTTGCCGAGCACCATTTGTTAAATGGGGAGTCTTTTCCCCACTCAATATTTTTAATTGGGTTGTCTAAGATCAAATAACAGTAAGTAGCTGGGTTCATCTCTTGATTCTCTATTCTGTACCATACATCTACCCATCTGTTTTTGTGCCAATACCATGCTGTTTTGATGACTATGTATTTGTAATATAGTCTGATGTCTTGTAGCATGATTCCTCCTGCTTTGTTTTCATTAATGAGATCTTCAGTTGTGTCTGCCATGGAATTCCTTGGGGGAGTCGATTTTTTCTAATTATTCATGTTACCAGAGTTTTTCTACTATTTCTGCTCCATGATTATTTTACACTGTTTGGCTAGATGAGCAGATAAGGTTATGTTGGGTTGGAGGACTCCTGGAAAGGAGATTAACCAGCCATTTGCCCAAGACCTGGGACTGGTGTCTGTGCCTTTTTCCCTAGAGCTTTACAGAGGACCTGTACAGTGCGATGGCTGGAGACATTGGGGATCTGCTTGGTGTAGTAGGGCTAAGTGGCTCTGTCTTGTTTTCAGCTGATCTGTGTCCTACCCTGCTGAATCAGTTATTTGGGGTTGAAGTCTCAGCTGTGGAGAAATATCAGCAATTAACTCACCCAGTCCCCCATAAGCAACAACTGGCAAGGGAATTCAAACCTTCTGAGAACCACACACCCAGGGTACCAGTTTGGATAGTCCTCAGGTGAATTCGCCCCCTTCAAAATGTCCAAATTAATTGTCCCAGTCACTACAAGTCTCAGGTGTGAGAGTTCAAAACGTCTCTAGTAACTAGATAGCAGGGGTCTGCTGGCAGCTCAAGTGTGACTCGCTCCAGTGCTCCATGTGGTCAGAAGGACCCACCCAGCAAATGAATTAGTCTCGGAAGGTTGATGCTTCCATTACCATCTTGCACCTCTGTCACACCCAGTCACTGGTAACCCCACAGGGCTGTGACCCAATTTCCTCCAATGAGCAGATGCTCCAGGGGTTTGTGCCTGTCAGAGGCACAGGGAGATCTATGTCTCCTCAACCAGGCTGCAGCTCTCTGCCACTATTCAGCAGGGGAAGCTGAGGCCCGACAACTTTGGGTGCTTAATTGAAGCTGGGGCAGTTCACTCAGTTCCAGCGCCATCCCTGATTGATGTTGCTGACAGAAGAGAACAATTTCACAGAATTTGTTTCTTCCCCAGTTACATTCCTCTTCTGTACTGGGTGCTGTTTAAGTTCACAGAAACTGACTCATCCCTGGTCTGTGCTGCTGCCCAGAGCTGCCATGACTGTCTTGGCTGCAGTCTGTGGCGGGTGGGCATGGTTAGAGCTCACACTCAGCTCTCAGTTCCAGCCTCTGCCCACCCACATTTGTCTAAGGTATGATCCTCTGAAGGGTGGGTGCTTCTTAGGCTCACTAAAGCAGTGTTTCTGGGTCTGTCCCACCCTGGGAGTGTACTGTCTCTATGTGAGTTTCCACCACTCCCTGCCCACACAAGTACTGCCTCAAGCATACCCTTTACTCACAGGGCCTGCATTCCCATCTCAGATCTATTCTGCCAGTGGCTATCAACAGAGATGTTGCCTGGGTTCCTCTGGTTGCCCAAAAAGGCAGGGAGTGTCTCTCCAAAATATCCCCAGGGGTTTGACCTCTATTGTTCCTGCTGCTGCCACTGATGCTCTGTGCCACAGGACACCGCTTCTCCCTATCCCATATGGTTCACTAATCACTGTCTTACTCTTACTCTTGTGCCCCAGAATCAGCACAGCTTAGCAACATCTCATGTACTGACCACACCTCTTAAGAAAATGCCCAAGAATCTGGACTCCATTGGGGACAGGCCTTCAGACCTTGGGGTGAGAGTAGAGGGGAGTGCTGGGAGTTCAGAATTGCAGGTAGAGAATATATACAGTTTTATACAGTTTTATGCCTGGTGGGAGAGTGCCATGGCACATTCATAAGTCCTCTCTAGGGAAGGAATTCTAATTTTTAGAGGGTCTTTCCCATGGGATAAAATAGGAGGGAATTTGAACTCTGCTCACTTGTTTGTATAGAATATACTGTGAGCTATTCTCATGTAGGAGGGAACTCCCATCTACTTGACAATGGACATTGTACCTATTGTTTATTTCCTTGGGGTCGCAGTTCAACTCAGCAGGATTTATGTTCATTCTTCAACCTTCTCTCTTGGCTCAGCCCCAAACCATCTGCTTACTCTCTAAATGTCTGTCCTTTAACTCTTCTTCTGGATGGGAGTCTCTGTGGAAAGCTGGTCCAGTCAGCCAACTTTCCTCCACCCCCTGGATTTGTTTTTGTCTCTTTGTTTGTTTGTTTCCGATTGTTTGGGCATTTGTGTGCTTGTGTGTCTGGTTGCTTTTTTTGTTTGTTTATTTACACATTTTGTTTCAACACATCTTGTGTATTGCTAAATCCTCGGGTTGGTTATTTTCCCTAACTCCAACTTTTACATTCAAGAAGAATAAGGGGAAATGGGGGATGATGGCTGAGTGGAGCCAACTTTCAACAGAACCTCCAGTCCAGAGGGAGAAATAATGGCCAGAAAAAAACCAACAGAGCTGAAGGGTTAGAGGTGAGCTGAGCATAGATAATTGCACGTCTTCTCTGCTGAGGCAAGCTGTAACTCCAAGGAAACAAATCTCAGGTACAGAACACATCCTAAAGTGGACGTGTGTTCGTCCCCTCCCCAAAGAGATCTGCTCAATTGCTGTGAAATCTCTACTAGTGAGCAGTGAACTGAGGTTCTCTTCTCTCACCCCATCAGAGTGACTTGGTAGAAGCTGGGACTCCTTCTCCAGAGAGTCCATGCTGTGATCCTGGGATTTCTCTTGTCTGGCAGGAAGTTTGAACAAATATTTTCCCGTCCAACTTGAACTTCCAATGTAACTTTCCCCTTTTTCCTGGTGGTCTAGAAGTACAACCCCTACAGAGACCAGAATGTCTACATTGTGGCTAGGACTGGGCAATGCATGGATGATAGCAGCACAGTTACACTGTAAATGTGAAACCCATAACAGTGCAGAAAGGTACAGAGGAGAAGGTGTCTGGCCTGGCTCCAAGAAACTGTAACTCAGCAGTGAGTGAAGGCTTGGGTCTCAGAGCAAAGGGTGGAGACAAAGGAACTGCTAAGGTGTGGGAACACAAGCGGAGACACCTGTCACCCAGCATCTGCATTAATAGAGCCATCACACTGGGGTCTAATTTTGGACAGTCACCACTGCAACTCTGTGGACTGCCAGAGGGAGCCAGACCTTGCCCTGTAGGAATACCATAACTGCAGAGCATTGGGGGCACAGGTGCACTGGGTGAGGGAGAATTATATTTGTTGTCTTGATATCTTCAGGTTTAGATTGAGCTCAGATGGAACACTCCCCAGTTGCCATTGAGTACCTGAGGCAGGCAGGCTTCAGCTTCCCCTGCCAGCTGGTGGGAGAGGTTGGTGTCTGGGTTGAGGATACATTGACTTTATTTTGACTCTGGCAGGATCAAGGCCTTGGCACAATTGCTTATTGGACAGAAGTGGGCCACAGAGACTGGGTTAACAGAGAATGGAGGTTGGGATACCAGAAACTGGGGTTACCAGATACTGGTGGTGAAGGAGGTGCAAGGTAAGGAAAGAGGCATTAGCCTCTTTGGTCTAAACCTTCTACTGGACAGTCCTTCATGATTTCATGGAGCACCAGAGTGAGCCCCACTTGAGCTGCAAGTAGACCTCTGCTATCTAGTTGGTAGAGACCATTTTAACTCTTCCACTATTGGGTGCTGACTAGGAAAATTGGTTTAGACCTCTTGAACTGGAGAAATCACCTGAGGACTATCCAAGGTGGTACCCTGGTTTTGTTGTAATGGAAAGGTTTGAATTGCCTCTTCCAGTTGGTGCTTGTGTGGGGAGAAACGTGTTAGTTGCTTGTATTTCTCCACAGCTGAGACAGTAACCCAGAGTCACTGATTCCCTAGTATTGGACAGAGATCATCTGAATACTAGACAGAATCACCTAGCCCCACAACACCAATCCTGGTCTCCAGAGACTCAGGCTGTAGTACTGTACATGTCCTTTCCAAAGCTGTAGGGGGAAAGCTGCAGTCACAAGTCCCAGCAAAGGGCTGGTTAACCACTACCTCAGAAGCCCCCAATCCAATTTCACCTTACCTGCTCATCTAGACAAACAATGAAAAACAATCATGGGGTGGAATCAGTGGAAAAACTCTGGCAAAATGAATAATCAGAGCAGTTCAACTACCCCAAGAAAGACAAAGCAGCCACATTTATAAACTACTGGCTGAGATGACAGAAATCAAGGTTAGAATTTGGATGGCAAATAAATTTAACAGAATAGAAACACAGTTGGAAATAGAAATTCTAGGAATAATTCAAAAGTTATCTCAAGAATTCAATGAATTGGTCCCCTCAAACCTGGTAGACCACCCAAGGACTATTCAAAGGGGCACCCCAGGTGTATGGTTGAGGGAAGGTTTGAACTATATAAAACTGTGTATATTCCCCACCTGCAACTTTGAACTCTGAGGAGTCCCCACCCACTCACTACAAGATTTGGAAAGAAATCTAACCGGACAGAAGTCTAAATTAAACACGCAAGTTCTCCGTGCCGAACTCAGATTTCTGGCTGATTTTGCCAGGTAAACCCTGGGAGCAGTGGCCTACTGGAGTGAATAGGGTCTCGGACCTGGGGAACCACTAGTGACTGGGTGTAAGGTAGGGAAGAAGGTATTAACCTTCCCAGACTAACCCAGTTGCCGAGTGGGTCCCTTTGCCCTCACAGAGCTGGGCGGGCCCGAAAACTGCTTGCTAGTCGCACACCTCACGGGCAGCAGGCTCCTACTCTGGCAGGCCCAGTACAACTTGCTAGGGCCGCAGATGTGCTGCAGTCATCCCGCAGGAAGAGGTGGAGAAATCTTCCAATCCAGGTAGACCCAAAACAGCTTGTGAGAGATACACACACTCCACGGGGTCCAGGAGAGGTGTTCCCCGCTCCAGGCTCCCAAGCTGGGCAGGCCTAGAACTGCTTGCTAGAGCCACACTCGCCCTGCAGGTGGTGGTAGAGGGGTCTACCACTTTTGGAGGGCCCAGAACTATTAGCTAGAGCCACATACGTCCCTCGGACAGAGGTGGAGGAGTCCCTCGCTCCGGGCTCCCGCACTGGGAGGGCACAGATTGGCTTGCTAGTGATGCACACATCCAACAGGCCACGGTGAAGTAGTCCCCTGCTTCCCCCCAGCTACTCTGGTGGGGCTGAACTAGGACTGATCTGGTCGCTTGTGTACCCTGCACTACCACTGCCATTCTCCAACCCTCTGGTTGCTCCAGGGTGCTGAACTAGGACTGATCTAGGCACTACAGTTCCCCTGTTCCACCCAGAGGGGCTGAACCAGGACTGATCTGGCTGCTGCCAGTTTCCGGCCCCCTGGTTGCCCCACAGGCTGAACAAGGTCTAATCTGGACACGCACACTTCTGTGCAGCTGCTGCTGTTCCACTGCACCCCAGCTGTCCCAGCACCCGAGAACTGGGAGAAGGCTCCCAGGCTCTGCCTGTCTCTCTGGGCAACCAGAAGAAGCCATCAACTGAACGGTCCTGATAAGGCCTCCAAACAAGTTAAACTCAGCATGAGGCAGAACCAGAGGAAAAACTGGCAACTCAAATAACCAGAGTAGATCAACACCTCCAGGGGATAATAGGGAAGACACAATTGAAGACCCCATTCACAAGGAAATGGCTGGGATGTCAGAAATCGAGTTCAGAGTGTGGATAGCAAATAATATCAACAGACTGGAAGAAACGAAGGAATTAGAAGCTCAAGAAATTATTCAAAAGATTTCTCAAGAAATTACTCAAAAGGTATCTCAAGAAATTATTCAAAAGATGACTCAAGAACTCAACGATTTCAAAGATAAAATGATCAAAGATTTGGAAATACTGAGACAAGAGGTCACAGCCCTCAAAGATCTGAAAGACACAGTGGAATTCCTCCGTAACAGAGTGCAACAGGCAGAAGAAAGGATCTCTGATACTGAAGACAAAGCTTTTGAAGAAGTCCAGGAGCAGAAAGATCAAAAGAAATGGAGAGCAAAAATAGATCTCACTCTCAGAGAACTCTTGGATAATTCAAAGAAAACTAATATTCACCTTATAAGAATCCCTGAAGGTGATGAAGTTGCTTCAAAAAACACAGAGGCTCTTCATGAAATTATGAAAGAGAACTTTCCAAACAGGCCAAGAGATTCTGAAATTCAGATAGCAGATAGATTCAGAACTCCAGCACGACTAAACCCAAACAAGACATCCCCTAGACACATCATAATTAACTTCACTAAAGATGAAAGAGAAAATTTTGAAAGAAGTTAGACGTAAGAAAGCCATAACATACAAGGGGAAGAGTATTAGGATGACTGCAGATCTTTCAGCTGAAACCTTCAGGCCAGAAGAGGATGGTCAT
>NW_003852716.1:110280-119537 GCF_000181295.1 Otolemur garnettii
AAAAAAAAAAAAGAATTCAATGAATTCAGAGTGGGGAGTGGCAAGATGGCTGACAGGTACCAGCCTCCTACAGAAGCTCCCATCCAGAGGGAAGGGTAAAATGTAAAAAAACACCCAACAAGGTTGAAGACTGGAAGCCCAGCCGAGAGAGAAGAGTGATACCTACACAACAGCTCTGCAGAGGCAAGAGGAGATTCCAAGAAAGCAATCTACAGGTACAAACTATACCCCAAAGGAAAAGTGTTCATCCCCTCTCCCAAGAAAGTTGTACTTTTCCTTTGTTTTCTCTTCAAGCACTCCTCTGAGTCTCATACAGGTAACCAATAAACTGAGGATCTATTATCTCACGCCATGAGTGAGAGCTACTCACAGTGGGGTCTACTTCCCTGGAAGGACCCTGCTGAGACCCCGAACACCCTTTCCAAGGCAGAAAAGTGGAACTGGCGTTTGCATTGCCATTTTAAATTTCCAGGCCACCCTTCCATCCTTGCGTGGAGAGACAGTGAGACGAGACCCAGGAGCAACGTCCCCTCACCCCTGTGGGACCAAGCCCCAATCCCGGTCCTACACCAGGAGAACTGCTTGAGCCACACATGCTCAGCACAGACTGATCCCACCAGCCAGTGGGTCCCATGCCTGGCAACCTGCCCCGCTGCTGTGCCCACTTCCTAGGGGCTCACCCCCAGCATGTGCCCAGGACTGAGTCCCTCCAGCCAGCATGTTCCATGTCCAGCCACCTGCCCAGCTGCTCTCCCTGCTTACTGGGGGCTGGTGTCTGGCATGTGCCCAGGACTGAGTCCCAGCAGACAGTGCGTCCTGCACCCAGCCACCTGCCCGGCTCCTGTCCCTACTCCCCAAGGGCGCTCCACCAGCCCATGACCCAGACTGAATGCTGCCAGACAGCTTGTCTGGCAACTGGCCACCTGCCCAGCTGCCGTCCCAGTTTCCTGGAAACTGGTTGCCTGCATGCCCCCAGGAATGAGTCCCACCAGCCATCACATACTGCACCTGGCCCCCTACCCAGCTGCTGTGCCCGCTTCCTGAGGGCTCACCAGCAGTGTGCACCCAGGACTGAGTTCTGCCAGCCAGCGCATTCTGCACCCAGTCACTTGTTCAGCTGCTGTTCCCATCCCTGGGGGCTTTCCACCAGTGCATGCCCAGGACTGAATCCCGCCAGCCAACACATCCCGTGCCTAGACGCCTGCTCAACTCCTATGCCCACTTCCCAGGGGTTTGTCACCAGCATGTGCCCAGGACTGAATCCCACCAGAAAGAGCGACCTGCACCCAGCCGCATGCCTGCTGCTGTCCCCGGTCCCTGGGGGCTTGCCACTGCTGCGTGCCCAGGACTAAATCCCACCAGCCAGCGCATCCTGTGCCTGGCAGCCTGCCCAGCTACTGTCTCTGCTTCCCAGGGACTTAACATGGGCTCCCTGGTGGCACAGAACAAGGACTGATCCACCCACCCAGCGCAATACCCATTCAGTTGTCCACTGGTTCCTAGCCCCACTCCTTGGGCTCCTCAGGCCACTCGCACTGAGGACTGATCCATTCAGCTAGTGCATCCCCTGTGCATCTGCCTACCTATTGCTGTCCCTGCTGCATGGGGGCTCCTCAGTAGTACGCACTGAAGACTGATCCATCCAGCAAGAACATCCCCTGGGTGGCTGCCTGCAGGTTGCTCCCCCACCCCCGGGGACTCTGGCATTCCAGGCCTGATCCAAGAACTGCAAGAGGACGGCCAGTTGAGAGGGAACCACACTGGAGCAGTGATATCCCAAGGCGAAGAGTAACAGCTGCAGCAGCAGGAACAATAAGCCTTCCACTCCTCAGGCTTTTCTGGGTAGACATGACCTGTCTCTCTAGACAACCAGAAGAAGCCACTGGCAGAATGGATTTAGGGACGGTCTTCAAAAGGTACGAATTCAGCATGGGGTGGAATCAGCCAAAAAACTCTGGTAACCAGAACAACCAGAGGAGATCAACCCCCTCAAGGAAGGATGGGGCAGATACAATTGAAGATAACCTCCATAAAAAGATGGCTGAGAGGTCACATCGAGTTCAGAATCTGGATAGCGAATAAGATAAACAGAATGGAGGAAAAGATGGAACTAGAATATCAAATTATTCAAAAGCTGTCTCAGGAATTCAATGATTTCAAAGATAAAATGACCAAAGACTATGACACACTGAGGCAATAGATTGCAGCCCTCAAAGATCTGAAAAGTACGGTTGAGTCCTTAAGTCAGAGAATAGAGCAGGCAGAGGAGAGGATCCCTGTCATTGAAGACAAAGCTTTTGAATGTGCCCAAGCACTCAAAGATGAAGAGAAATGGAGAGCAAAAATGGATCTTTCTCTCAGAGAGCTGTGGGATAATTCAAAGAAAACTAATATTCGCATTATAGGAATCCCTGAAGGCAACACAGTTCCTTCACAAAACACAGAGGTGTTCTTCATGAAATAATGAAAGAGAACTTTCCAGACATGCCAAATGATTCTGAAATTCAGATAGCAGACAGGTTCAGAACCCCAGCCCAAATTAACCCGAACAAGACATCCCCTAGGCATATTGTAATCAAATTCACTAAAGGTAACATGAAAGAGAGAATTCTGAAATCAGCTAGATGCAAGAAAACCTTAGAGAAAACAGGCAATCGAGGGTATTCACGTAGGATGAGAAGAGATCAAATTTTCACTCTTTGCAGAAGACATGATTATATACCTGTAAAACACCAGGGACTCTACAACAAAACTCATAGAAGTGATCAAAGAATACAGCAGCGTCTCAGGTTACAAAATCAACACCCATATGTCAGTGGCCTTTATATATACCAACAACAGTCAAGCTGAAAATATAGTCAAGAACTCTATTCCGTTCAGTGTAGTGCCAAAGAAGATGAAATATTTAAGAGTTTTCCTAACAAAGGATGTGAAAGATCTCTATAAATAGAACTATGAAACTCTAAGAAAAGAAATAGCTGAAAATGTTAACAAATGGAAAAACATACTATGTTCATGGCTGAGAAAAAATAAAACTGTTAAAATGTCTATGATACCTAAAGCAATAAATAATTTTAATGCAATCCCTATTAAAGTTCCATTGTCATACATTAAAGATCTTGAAAAAA
This sequence comes from Otolemur garnettii, assembly GCF_000181295.1. Taxonomy (NCBI): domain Eukaryota; kingdom Metazoa; phylum Chordata; class Mammalia; order Primates; family Galagidae; genus Otolemur; species Otolemur garnettii. The sequence continues at coordinate 113,409 of NW_003852716.1, forward strand.
TAATACTTCATTTCATATGGAATCAGAAAAACCTTGAATAGCCAAGACATTACTGAGAAACAAAAGCAAAGCAGGAGGAATCATGCTATCAGACATCAGACTATACTATAAATCCATTCTGATCAATACAGCATGGCACTGGCACAAAAACAGAGGGGTAGATATATCGATCAGAATAGAGAACCAACAGATGAACCCAGCTACTTACCGATAGATGATCTTTGACAAGCCAATTAAAAACATTGAGTGCGGGAAATATTCTCTATTTAACAAATGGTGCTGGTCGAACTGGCTGGCAACCTGCAGAAGACTGAAACTTGACCCGTACCTATCACCACTAACTAACGTAGACTCTCACTGGATTAAAGATGTAAATTCAAAACATGAAACCATAAAAACACTAGAAAAAAGGGTACAGAAAACTCTTGAAGAAATTGGCCTGAGCAAATATTTTATGAGAAGAACTCCCGGGCCATTGAAGAAACTTCAAAAATACACTACTGGGACCTCCTAAAATTAAAAAGTTTCTGCACAGCAAAGGACACAGTAACAAAAGCAAGTAGACAACCCTCAGAATGGGAAAAGATATTTGCTTCTTATGTATCCAACAAAGGTTTAATAACTAGAATCCACAAACAACACAAAGGTATTAGCAAGAAGAGAACAAGTGATCCCATCGCAGAGTGGGCAAGGGATTTGAAGAGAAATTTCTCTGAAGAAGACAGATGCATGGCCTACAGATATATGAAAAAATTCTCACCATCCTTAATCATCAGAGGAATGCAAATCAAAACTACTTTAAGATATCATCTTACACCAGTAAGATTAGCCCATATCACAAAATCACAAAATCACAGATGCTGGCATGGTTGTGGAGAAAAGGGAATACATCTACACTGCTGGTGGGATTGAAAACTAATACCACCCCTTTTGGAAAGTCATCTGCAGAACACTTAGAGAACTAAAAATAGATCTGCCAGTTGATCCTATAATTCCTCTGCTAGGTATATATCCAGAAGACCAAAAATCACACTACAACATAGATATTTGGACCAGAATGTTCATTGCAGCCCAATTCATAATTGCTAGGTCATGGAAGAAGCCCAAGTGCCCATTGACCTATGAATGGATCAATAAATTGTGGTATATGTACGCCGTGAAATACTATGCAGCCATAAAGAAAGATGGAGACTTTACCTCCTTCATGTGTACATGGATGGAGCTGGAAAATATTCTTTTTAGGGGTGGAGCCAAGATGGCGGACTGCACTCGGCTTTTTACAGAAGCTCCTGTCCAGAAGGAGGCTTAAAGGACAGAAGTTTAGCAAGTTAGCTGATGGTTTGGAGCAGACCCAAGAGAGAAGATTGAAGAGTACACTTCAACCTTCCTGAGGTAAGCTGCGACCCCAAAAATACAACCAAAAGGTACAAAATACACCACCAAACGGATAGGAATCCCTTCTGTACAACAAGGGCTCACAGTTTACTCCATGCAAACAAGTGAGCAGAGCTCAAACTTCCTCTCATTCTATCCCATGGGAGAGACTCCTTAAAAACTGGACCTCCTACCCCTGCTGGCATGCCATGGCAACCTCCTGCCAGGCATAAAACTGCAAAACTGTATAAAACTGTATATATTTTCCACCTGCAACATTGAACTCCGAGGAGTCCCCACCCACCCACTCCGAGGTCTGGAGGTTTGTTACCTATGGAATCCAGATTCTTGGGCATCTCCTTGAGAGAACTGGAAAGGGAAAGGGCTGGTGCTGTTCTGTGATGACTGTGGTACACACGTGAGGAGAAGAAAATCGGCTCAGGGGATGTCAATACAGCCACAGTGGCATTCTGAGCTACAGACTGATGCCATTCCAGCCCCATCTCTCTGGGCAAACAAAGGTTCCAGACAGCACCCACAGGCAAAACACAGATAACTTTCATAAGTAAAGCACCAACCCTCAGGGTCTAATACTGCTGAGACAAAGGCAGTGGGCAGGCAGAGGCTAGAATTGACACCTGAGTGTAAACTGCTATCTGTCTGCTGCCCAGAGCTGAATGCAACCTATGACTGGCAGAGAAATCTAGCTGGACAGAAGCCTAATTTAAACACACAAAGCCCCCCTGCCAAACTCAGATTTCTGGCTGATTTTTCCAGTTGTAAAACCCAGGAGCAGTGACCTACTGGACTGAATAGGGTCACAGACCTAGGGGATTACACGTGACTGGGTGCAAGGTGAGAAAGGAGGTATTAACCTTCCCAGACTAACCCATTTGCTGGGTGGGTCCCTTTGCCATCACGGAGCCCAGCAGGCCCAAAACTGCTTGATAGAATTGCATACCTCACAGGTGGCAGAGGAAATCCCTGCCCCAGGCTCCTACTCTGGGCAGGCTCAGAACTGCTTACTAGTGCTGCGGCCATCCCGCCTGCAGTGGCAGAGGAGTCGTCTGTTCCAGGTAGACCCAAAACATCTTGCTAGAGAAATGCACACCCCATGGTGTCTAGGAGAGGAGTTCGCTGCTCCAGGCTCCCAGGCTGTGTGGGCCTAGAACTGCTTTCTAGAGCCACGCATGCCCTGCAGGTGGTGGTGGAGGGGTCTACCACTCTGGATGGGCCCAGAACTGTTTGCTAGAGCCATGTATGTCACACGGACAGAGGTGGAGGAGTTCCCCACTTCAGGCTCCCACGCTGGGAGGGCACAGATCAGCTTGCTAGTGCCACATGTGTCCAATGGCCGACGGTGAAGGAGTCCTCTGCTCCCGCTCCAAGCTAATCTAATGGGGCTAAAGTAGGACGGATCTGGCAGCTCACAACGCTGCGCTACTGCTGCGATTCCCCCACACCCTGGCTATACCAGGGTGCTGAACTAGGACTGATCTAGCCACTACAGTTCCCCTGTTCCACCAGTTGCCCCGGAGAGGCTGAAATACAAATGATCTGGCTGCTGCCAGTCTCCTGCCCACTGGTCACCTGGGCAGGCTGAATGAGGTCTAATCCGGCCGTGTACACTACCGTGCAGCTGCTGCCGTTCCACTGCACCACAGTTTCTGCAGCATCCGAGAAATGGGAGAAGACAACACACATGCTCTGCCTGTCTCTCTGGGCAACCAGAAGAAGCCACCAACCAAATGGTTCTGATACGGCCTCCAAACAAGGTAAACTCAGCATGGGGTAGAATCAATGGAAAAACTCTGGCAACTCGAATAACCAGAGTAGATCAACTCCTCAAAGGGAAAATGGGCCAGACAAAATTGAAGACCCCAAACACAAGCAAATGGCTGGGATGTCAGAAATTGAGTTCAGAATATGGATAGCAAATGAGATTTACAGAATGGAAGAAAGGAAGGTATTAGGAGTTCAAGAAATTATTTAAAAGATTTCTCAAGAAATTATTCAAAAGATATCTAAAGAAATTATTCAAAAGATGTCTCAAGAACTCAACGATTTGAAACATAAAATGATCAAAGATTTTGAAACACTGAGACAAGAGTACTCAAGGATCTGAAACACATGGTGGAATCCCTACATAAGACAGTGGAACAGGCAGAAAAAGGATCTCCAATACTGAAGACAAAGCTTTTGAAGAAGCCCAGGAGCACAAAGATGAAAAGAAATGGAGAGCAAATACAGATCTCACTCTCAGAGAGCTCTTGGATAATTGGAAGAAAATTAATATTCACCTTATAAGAATCCCTGAAGGTGATGAAGTTGCTTCACAAAACACAGAGGCTCTTCTTCATAAAATTATGACAGAGAACTTCCCAGACATGCCAAAAGATTCTGAAATTCAGATAATAGATAGTTTCAGACCCCAGCACAACTCAACCTGAACAAGACATCCCCCAGACACATTATAATGAACTTCACAAAAGTTAAGATAAAAGAGAAAATTCTGAAAGCAGTCAGACATAAGAAAACCATAACCTACAAGGGGAAGAGTATTAGGATGACTGCAGATCTATCTGCTGAAATCTTTCAGGCTAGAAGAAGAAAGTCATCGACTTTTAAACTCCTAAAACAAAATAACTTTCAACCCAGGATCTTGTATCCAGCTAACTGAGTTTCATCTATGATGGAGAAATTAAATATTTTAATGACATTCACATGTTCAAGAAATTTGCTATAACTAAACCAGCTCTCCAGGAAATTCTCAAAACTATCCTCCATAATGAAAAGTGCAATCCTCCACCACAAAAGTAAATCCATCCAGAAACTTTTGATCAAATTCCAACTTCCACAATGGCCAAATTATTAAAAATGTCTACTGGAATTTCGAGCATCTCGATGTCCAAAATGCTACCAGGCTTATCAATAATTTCTATCAAGGTGAATGGCTTAAATTGTCTTCTAAAGAGGCATAGATTGGCTGACTGGATACAAAAACTCAGACCAGACACGTGTTGTATACAAGAATCTCACCTTACCCTAAAAGACAAATATAGACTCAGGGTGAAGGGATGGTCATCTATATTCCAGGCTAATGGAAACCTGAAAAAAAGCAGGTATTGCAATATTATTCGCAGATACAATATGTTTTAAACCAACAAAGGTAACCAAAGATACAGATGGCCACTTTATATTCATTAAGGGCAATACTCAATACTATGAGATCTCAATTATCAATATCTATGCACCCAACAAGAATGCACCTCAATTTATAAAAGAGACTCTAACAAGCATGAGCAACTTGATCTCTCCCAGCTCCAACATAGTTGGAGATTTCAACACTCCCTTGGCAGTGTTCAACAGATCCTCCAAAAAGAAGCTAAGAAAGAAATCTTAGATTTAAATTTAACTATCCAACTTTTGGACCTAACAGACATCTACAGAACTTTTCATCCTAACAAAACTGAGTACACATTTTTCTCATCAGTCCATGGAACATACTCCAAAATCGATCACGTCTTAGGTCAAAAGTCTAACCTCAGTAAATTTAAAAGAATAGAAATTATTACATGCATCTTCTCGGACCATCATGATATAAAAGTTAAACTCAGTAACAACACGAATTTGCAGTCTCGTACAAAAACATGGAAGCTAAATAACCTTATGCTGAATGATAGATGGGTCAAAGAGGAGATCAAGAAGGAAATTACCAAATTTTTAGAACATAATAATAATTAAGGTATGAGTTACCAGAACCTCTGGGATACTGCAAAGACAGTCCTAAGAGGGAAATTCATAGCATTACAAGCCTTCCTCAAGAGAACAGAAAGAGAGGACGTTAACAACTTAATGGGACATCTTAAGCAACTGGAAAAGGAAGAAGACTCCAATCCCAAACCCAGTAGAAGAGAAGAAATAACCCAAATTAGAGCAGAATTAAATGAAATTGAAAATAAAAGGATTATAGAACAGATCAATAAATCAAAAAATTGGTTTTTTGAAAAGGTCAATAAGATAGATAAACCTTTGGCCAGCCTAAACAAGAAAAAAATAGTAAAATCTTTAATCTCATCTATTAGAAACAGTCAAGATGAAATAACAACAGACCCCTTAGAAATTCAAAAAATCCTTAATGAATATTACAAGAAAATTTATTCTCAGAAATATGACAATCTGAAGGAATTTTATCAATGCTTGGAAGTACGCCACCTCCCAAGACTCAGCCAAAATGAACTGGAAATGTTGAACAGACCTATATCAAGTTCTGAAATAGCATCAGCTATACAAAATCTACCTAAAAAGAAAAGCCCGGGACCAGATTGCATCACATCAGAATTCTACCAAAACTTTAAAGAGGAAATACTACCTATACTACTCAACCTTTTCCAAAATATAGAAAAAGTTGGAACACTACCCAAAATATTCTATGAAGCAAACATCACCTTGATACCCAAACCAGGAAAGACCAAACAAGAAAAGAAAATTATTAACCAATATCACTAATGAATATTGATGCAAAAATTTTCAACAAAATCCTAACCAACAGAATCCAGCAACACATCAAACAAATCATACACCACAACCAAGTGGGTATTATCCCAGAATCTCAAGGATGGTTCAACATACGTAAATCTATCAATATAATTCATCACATGAACAAATTATAAAACAAAGACCATATGATTCGCTCAATTGATGCAGAAAAAGCTTTTGATAACATCCAGCATCCCTTTATGATCAGAACACTTA
>NW_003852716.1:121266-129714 GCF_000181295.1 Otolemur garnettii
GAAAGATGGAGACTTTACGTCCTTCATGTTCACATGGATGGAGCTGGAAAATGTTTTTCTAGCAAAGTATCACAAGAATGGAAGAAAAAGTATCCAATGTACACACCCATATTATGAAACTAATTTATACTTTTTATATGTAAGCTATAACCTAATAACAGCCTAAGAATACGGGTAGACGGGAGGGAGGGGGAGAGGGGAATTGGTGGAGAGAAGGGGATTGTAGGGATCACTTCTGTGGTTTATCTTACCAGGGTACAAGTGAATCTTTCTAAGAGTAGAATGTGAACATTTTAAAATAATAACTAAGAAAATGACATGAAGGCTATGTTAACCAGTTTGATGGAAGTATTTTGGATTGTGTGTGAAAACCCCACACTGTACCCTAGAAGTGCATTAATGTACATAGTTACCATTCAATAAAAGAAAAAGAAAAGAAATTGTGGTGTATGTATACTACGGAATACTATGCATCTAAAAAAGATGGAGCCTTTACTTCTTTTCTGTGTACATCGATGGTCCTGGAACTTATTCTCCTAAGTAAAGTATCTCAAGAATGGAAGAAAAAGTATCCAATATACTCAGTAGTTCCATGAAATCAACTTATATTTACTCACACTTTCTTATGAAAGATAGATCTCAACTATAGCTCAGAATGAGGGATATGATGGAGTGGTGTGGGAAAGGAAGGGAGAGGTTTGATAGATTAAGGGTAAATGGTGGGACCACACCTATGGAGCATATTGCAAAGGTACAAGTCAATTCTATCAAGTATAGAACATAAATGTCTTAACACAATAATCAAGTAAATGAGGTGAAAGCTATATTAATTAGTTTGATGTAAGGACACCAAATTGTATTAAAAAATCAACACATTGATTTTTGGGTACTACATATGCATAAATGTATTCATGATCTATGTGTATATGTCTTAATAAAGAAAAAAGAGAAAAATTTTCTGAACCCTCTTTGTGCATTGAAGAATTATCTTTCTATTCTAAAAGCATGTCTATGTGGCTGTATTGGTTGAGTGATATTTGGTAAAGATTAAAACGTATTTATCAAAAGTGTAATAGGTAACTATTTCCTTTTAAAGATATATTTTTTGTTATTTTATATTTATGTAAGAGAAGAAAATCTCCCTCAAATTCTAACCACCTAAACTAGCTCTTTAGAGAAAGGGTTAAGTTCTTTTATCTCGAATCATAATTTTCTACTGTTAAAAGATCTACCATTATTCTATATCCTTATAAGACCACGGTACATATTCTTATTTGTCTAAATAATTGAAGCAACTAATAAAAAACAGCACTGTCAAAAAAAATGTTTTAAAAAGAAAATCTACTGTGAGCAAAAAAAAAAAATAAAGAAAAGAAAGAAAGAAAGAAAAAAGAAAAGAAAACAACTCTCTTGGGGGATGGGATGGATACTTTTCCTTTGGGATGTATAATGTACCTGAAATTTGCTTTCTTGGAGTTGTAGCTTGCCTCAGCAGAGGTAATGTGTAGTTATCACTCTTCTCTATCAGCTTGGCTCCCAGTCTTCAGCTTTATTGGATACTTTCTGGTTATTATCCTTTTTTCTGGATGGGAGCTTCTGTTGACAGCTGGCTCCAGTCAGCCATTTTGCCCATTCTCTATATTTATTTATTTATTTATTTATTTATTTATTTATTTGAGACAGAGTCCTGTTTTGTTACACTCAGCAGAGTGCCATGATATCATAGATCACAGCAACCTCAAATTCTTGGGCTCAAGTGATTCTCTTACCACTGCTTCCCAAGTAGCTGGGATGACAGGTACCCAACACAATGCCTGGCTGTTTTTTTGTTGCAGTTGTCATTATTATTTATCTGCCCTGGGATGGTTTCAAATCCACCAGCTTGGTGCATGTGGCTGGTGCCATAACTAGTGTGCTAGAGGACACAAGCCTCTATTCAACATTTCCAATTATTTATGGCTGAGTATAGAAAAGTGGTGTGCTTCCAGGAACTGGTCTATTTCCTCCACGTTTTCATATTTTTGAGAACATATTTATTGCAGTAATCACTGATAATTTTTTAAATTTCTAAGGTATCTGTTATTATTTCTCCTTTATCATTTCTGAGTGATAATATTTTACTTTTCTGTTGCTGGTTTATCAGATTTTTAATCTTTTAAAAAAGGTTTATTGGAAAGGGGCAAGATGGCCAACTGATACGAGCCTCTGACAGAAGTTCCCGACCAGAGGGAAGGATAAAGTCCAGAAAAGACCCAACAAAGTTGAAGACTAGGAGCCCAGCTGAAAGATAAGAGTGATATCTGCAAGCCACCTCTGCTGAGGCAAGCTGCAACTCCTAGAAAGCAATCTACAGGTACATAAATCATCCCAAAGGAAAATTGTCCATCCCTTCCCCCAAGAAAGATGTGGTTTTCCCTTTATTTTCTCTTCATCTGCTCCTATAAGTTTCCTATGGGCAAGAGATAAACTGAGGACCTATTATCTCACCCCACATGTGAGAGATACAGACAGCGGGGTCTACTCCCCTAGAGGGACCCTGCTGAGGCTCCAAACCCCTTCTTGCCAGGCAAAGAAATAGAACTAAATGTTTTCACTGTCATTTTGAATTTCGAGTCCACCCTTCCCTCCTTGCCTGCAGAGGCAGTGAGAGGAGACCCAAGAGCAGCATCCCCTCTTCCTCATGGGAACAAGTGCCTTGTCCTGGCCCTGCAGCCAGAGAACTGCTTGAGCCACTCATTCCTCCACAGCTGTTGGCATTCCCTGCTCCCTGGACAGGTACATTCCCGTGTTCCCTGCGCAGCTGCTGGTTGCTACCTGTGCCCTGGCCAACCCAGACACACACACCAAGGACAGATCCATGTCCATGTTCCCCACAAGGCTGCTGGTTGCTCCCTGCTCCCTGGGCACCCCATGGGGCAGACAGAGGACTGATTGAGCCATGCATTCCCAGCACTCCAGACCTGGCACCAGAGAACTGCGAGAGGATGGTCAGTTGAGAGGGAACCACACTGGAGTGGTGGTACCCCTAGGCAAAGAGCTGCAGCCTTAGCCACAGCAGCCAGAACAATAAGGCCCACACCCCTGAGGCTTTTCTGGGCAGATATGCCCTGTCTCTACGGACAACCAGAGAAAGCCAACATATTCTACAGTGGCAGCCACTGGCAAAACGGTTTCAGGATATTCTCCAAATGGTGCAAATTTAGCATAGGGCAGAATCAGCAGAAAAACTCTGGTAACCCAAATAACCAAAGTAGGTCAATGAAGGATGGAGCAGATGCAATTGAAGATCCCACCCATAAACAGATGACTGAGATGTCAGAAATCGAGTTGACAGTCTGCATAGTGAATAAAACAGAATGGAGGTAAGGAGGAAAGAAGAATTTCAAATTATTCAAAAGATGTCTCAGGAATTAAATAATTTCAAAGATAAAATGACCAAAGATTTTGACAAATTGAGGCAAGAGGTTGCAGTCCTCAAAGATCTGAAAAATATGGTAGAATCCACAGTAACAGAATGGAGCAAGCAGAATAAAGGATCTCTGACATTTAAGACAAAGCTTTTGAACATGCCCGAGAGCACAAAGATGAAGAGAAATGAAAAGCAAAAATGGATCACTGCCTCAGAGAGATGTGGGATAATTCAAAGAAAACTAATATTCACCTTATAAAAATCCCTGAAGGCGAAAAAATTGCTTCACAAAACACAGAGGCTCTTCTCCTTGAAATTACGAAGGAGAATTTTCCAGACATGACAAGAGATTCTGAAATTCAGATAGCAGACAGTTTTAGAACTCCAATGCAACTCAACCCAAACAAGACATTCCCCAGGCCCATCATAATTAACTTCACTAAAGTTAATATGAAAGAGAAAATTCTGAAAGCAACTAGACATAAGAAAACCATAAGCTACAAGAGGAACACTATTAGAATGACTGCAGATCTCTCTGCTGAAAACTTTCAGGCTAGAAGAGGGTGGTCATCAACTTTTAATCACCTAAAACAAAATAACTTTCAACGCAGGATCCTGTATCCAGCTAAATTGCGTTTCATTTATAATGGAGAAATTAAATGCTTTAATGACATTCACATGTTGAAGAAATTTGCCATAACTAAACCAGTCCTCCATGATATTCTCAGACCTATCCTCCATAATGATAAGCACAATCCTCCATCACCTAAATAAACTCACTCAGAAAATTTTTATCAAATTCCAGTTTCCACAGTGGCAAAAGTATTAACGATGTCCACTGGACTTTTGAAAAACTTTATACCCCAAATTATACCAGGCTTATCAATATTCTCAATCAATGTGAAGGGCTTAAATTGCCCTATGAAGAGGCACAGGCGGGCTGACTGGATACAAAAACTCAGGCCAGATGTCTGCTGCATACAAGAGTCTCACCTTACTTTGAAAGAAAAGCATAGACTCAGGGTGAAGGGGTGGATGGTCATCTATATGCTAGGCAAACGGAAAGCAGAAAAAAGCAGGTGTTGCAATTTTATTCACAGATACAATAGCCTTTAAACCAACAAAAGTAAGCAAGAATAAAGACGGTCACTTTATATTTGTAAAGGGTAATACTCAATATGATGAGATCTCAATTATCAATATCTATACACCCAACCGGAATGCACCTCAATTTATAAGAGATACTGTAATAGGTATGAGCAACTTGATTTCTACCAGATCCATTATATTTGGAGATTTTAATACTCCTTTGGTAATGTCAGGTAGATCTTCCAATAAGAAGATAAACAGAGAAATTTTGGATTTAAACTTAACCATTCACCATTTGGATTTAATGGACATCTACAGAATAGTTCATGCTAACAAAACTGAATATACATTTTTCTCATCAGCCCATGGAAGATACCCCAAAATTGATCACATTTTAGGTCACAAGTCTAACCTCACCAAATTTAAAAGAATAGAAATTATTCCTTGCATCTGCTCAGACCATCAGGGAAGAAAAGTTGAACTCAGCAACAACAGGAATCTGCAGACCCATACAAAAACGGGGAAGCTATATAACCTTATGCTCAATAATAGGTGAGACACAGATGATATCAAGAAGGAAATTACCAAATTTTTTGAACAAAATGATAATGAAGATACGAATTATCAACACCTTTGGGATACTGCAAAGGCAGTCCTAAGAGGGAAATTTATAGCACTGCAAGCCTTCCTCAAGAAAAAGGACAGGAAATTAACAACTTAATGGGACATCTCAAGCAACTGGAAAAGGAAGAACACTCCAATTTGAAACCAGCAGAAGAAAAGAAAAAACCAAAATTAGGGCAGAATTACATGAAATTGAAAACAAAAGGATTATAAAACACATTAGTAAGTAAAAAATTTGGTATTTTGAAAAAGTCAATAAAATAGATAAACCTTTGGCCAACCTAACCAAGAAAAATAAGAGTAAAATGTCTAATTTCATCAATCAGAAATGGTAAATATGAAATAACAACAGACTCCTCAGAAATTCAAAAAATCCATCAAGAATACTACAAGAAACTTTATTCTCAGCAATATGAAAATCTGAAAGAAATCGACCAATACTTGGAAGCATGCCACATTCGAAGACTTAGCCAGAATGAAATGGAAATGTTGAATAGGCCTATATCAAGTTCTGAAACAGCATCAACTATACAAAATCTCTCTAAAAAGAAAAGCCTGGGACCAGATGGCTTCACATCAGAATTCTACCAAACTAATAAAGAGGAACTAGTACCTATACTACTTAACCTTTTCCAAAACATAGAAAAAGTAGGAATACTACTGAACACATTCTATAAACCAAACATCACCTTGATCCCCAAACCAGGAAAAAACTCAACAAGAAAAGAAAATTACAGACCAAAATCACTAATGAATATTGATGTGAATACATTCAACAAGATCCTAACCAACATAATTGAGCAACACATCAAACAAATTATACAGCAAAACCAAGTGAGTTTTATCCCAAGAGCTCAAGGCTGGTTCACCACAGGTAAATCTATAAATCTAATTCATCACATAAACAAATTAAAAAACAAAGACCATATGATTCTCTCAATTGATGCAGAAAAAGCTTTTGATAATATCTATCATTTCTTCATGATCAGAACTCTTAAAAAAATTGGCATAGAAAGGACATTTCTCAAATTGATAGAGGCCATCTACAGGAAACCCACAGCCAATATTATATTGAATGGAGTTAAATTGAAATAATTTCTACTCAAATCAGGAACCAGGAAAGGTTGCCCATTGTCTCCATTGCTCTTTAACATTGTAATGGAAGTTTTAGCCACAACAATTAAGAAAGAAAAGGCTATCTAGGGTGTGTATATGGGATCAGAAGAGATTAAGTTTCACTCTTCACAGATGATATGATTGTATACTTGGAAAATATCAGAGATTCTACTAAAAAACTTTTAGAAGTGATAAAGGAATATAGCAGTGTTTCTGGTTACAAAATAAACATTCAGAAGTCAGTAGTCTTTATATATACCAATAGTCAAGTTGAAAAAATAGTCAAGAACTCTATTCCATTTAAAGTAGTGCCAAAGAACATGAAATATGTGAAAGTTTACCTAACAAAGGATGTGAAAGATCTCTATAAAGAGAACTATGAAACTCTAAGAAAAGAAATAGCTGAAAATGTTAACAAATGGAAAAACATACTATGCTTCTGACTGGGAAGAATTAACATTGTTAAAAATGTCCATACAACCTAAAGCAATATACAAATATAATGCAATCACTATTAAAGTTCCATTGTCATACTTTAAAGATCTCATAAAAATAATACTTCATTTTATATGGAATCAGAAAATAACCTCGAATATACATAACATTACTCAGAAATAAAAACTAAGCAGGTGATGACTCAACCCAAACAAGATAGCCCCCAGGCACATTATAATTAATCTCACTAAAGTTAATATGAAAGAGAAGATTTTGAAAGTAGTTAGACATAAGAAAACCATAACCTACGAGGAGAAGAGAATTAGAATTACTGCAGATCTCTCTTCTGAATCCTTTCAGGCTATAAGAGGGTGGTAATCAACCGTCAACCTCCTAAACAACTCCTAAAACAACTTTCAACCCACGATCCTATATCCAAAATTGACCACAGCTAATCTGAGTTTCATCTATGATGGAGAAATTAAATACTTTAACAACATTCACATGCTGAAGAAATTTGCCCTAATTAAACCAGCTCTCCAGGAAATTCTCCAACCTATCCTCCATAATGACCAGAACAATCCTCCACCATGATAGTAAACTCACTCAGAAAATTTGATCAAATTCCAAGTTGCACAATGGCAAAATGATTAAAAACATCTACTGGACTTTTGAGCAACTCGATGTCCAAAATGCTACCAGAATTATCAATAATTTCTATCAATGTGAATGGCTTAAATTGTCCTCTAAATAGGCACAGATTGGCTTATTGGATACAGAAACTCAGACCAGACATCTGTTGTATACAGGAAGCTCACCTTACCTTAAAAGACAAATATAGACTCAGGGTGAAGGAATGGTCATCTATATTCCAGCCTAATGGAAACCAGAAAAAAGCAGGTGTTGCAATATTATTCGCAGATACAATAGGTTTTAAACCAACAAAAGTCACCAAAGATAAAGATAGCCACTTTATCTTCATTAAGGGCAATACTCAATACTATGAGATCTCAATTATCAATATCTATGCACCCAACCAGAATGCACCTCAATTTATAAAAGAGACTCTAACTGGCATGAGCAACTTGATCTCTCCCAGCTCCATCATAGTTGGAGATTTCAACACTTCTTTGGCAGTGTTGGACAGATACTCCATAAAGAAGCTGAGCAAAGAGATCTTAGATTTGAATTTAACTATTCAACTTTTGGACCTAACACACATCTACAGAACATTTCACCCTACCAAAACTGAATACACATTTTTTCCCATCAGTCCATGGAACATATTCCAAACTCGATCACATCTTAGGCCACTCAGTAAACTTTAAAAAATAGACATTATTCCATGCATCTTCTTGGACCATCATGGAATAAAAGTTGAACTCAGTAACAACAGGAATTTGCCGTCTCGTACAAAAACATGGAAGCTAAATAACCTTATGCGGAATGGTAGATAGGTCAAAGATAAGATCAAGAAGGAAATCACCAAGTTTTTAGAACAAAATGATAATGAAGACATGAGTTATCACAAACTCTGGAATACTGCAAAGGCAGTCCTAAGAGGGAAATTTATAGCACTGCAAGCCTTTCTCAAAAGAACAGAAAGAGAGGAAGTTAACAACTTAATGGAACATCTCAAGCAACCGAAAAAGAAGACAATTCCAATCCCAAATCTAGCAGAAGAAAAAAAAATAACCAAAATCAGAGCAGAATTAAATGAAATTGAAAACAAAAGAAATTATAGAACAGATCAATAAATCAAAAGTTGTTTTTTT
>NW_003852716.1:130261-131746 GCF_000181295.1 Otolemur garnettii
TAAACAAATTAAAAAACAAAGACCATATGATTCTCTCAATTGATGCAGAAAAAGCTTTTGATAATATCCAACATCCCTTCATGATCAGAATACTTAAGAAAATTGGTATAGAAGGGACATTTCTTAAATTGATAGAGGCCATCTACAGCAAACCAACAGCCAATATTGCATTGAATGGAGTTAAACTGAAATCATTTCCACCCAGATCAGGAATGAGGCAAGGTTGCCCATTGTCTCCATTGCTCTTTAACATTGTAATGGAAGTTTTAGCCATCGCAATTAGGGAAGAAAAGGCAACTAAGGGCATCCATATAGAATCAGAAGAGATCAAACTTTCACTTTTTTGTAGATGATATGATTGTATATCTGGAAAACACGAGATTCGACTACAAAATTCTTAGAAGTGATGAAGGAATACAGTAGCATCTCAGGTTACAAAATCAAAACTCATAAATCTGTAGCCTTTATATATACAAACAGTAGCCACCCTAAAAAAACCATCCAGGACTCTATTCCGTTCACAGTAGCGCCAAAGAAAATGAAATATTTGAGAGTTTACCTTACAAAGAATGTGAAGATCTATATAAAGAGAACTATGAAACTCTAAGAAAAGAAATAGCTGAAAATGTTAACAAATGGAAAAAATATACCATGCTCATGGCTGGGAAGAATCAACATTGTCAAAATGTCCGTATTACCCAAAGCAATATATAATGTTAATGCAATCCCTACTAAAGCTCCACTGTCATACTTTAACGATCTCAGAAAAATAATACTTTGTTTATATGGAATCAGAAAAAACCTCGAATAGCCAAGATATTACTCAGGAATAAAAACAAAACAGCAGGAATCACACTGCCAGACCTCAGATTATACGACAAATCCATAGTAATTAAAACAGCATGGTACTGGCACAAAAATAGAGTAGATGTATGGAACAGAATAGAGAGCCAAGAGATGAATTGACAAGCCAATTAGAAACATTGAGTGGGGAAAAGATACCTTATTTAACAAATGGTGCTGGACAAAGTGGGTGGCAACCTGTAGAACACTGAAACTGGACCCACACCTTTCACCATTAAATAAGATAGATTCTCACTGGATTAAAGATTTAAACTTAAGTCACAAAACCATAAATGTACTAGAGGAAAGCGTAGGGAAAACACTTGAAGAAATCAGCCTGGGCGAAAAGTTTATGAGGAGGACTCCCCGGGCAATTGAAGCAACATCAAAAATATACTATTTGGACTTGATCAAACTAAAGAGCTTCTGCACAGCTAAGAACACAGTAAGTAAAGCAAGTAGACAGCCCTCAGTATGGTAGAAGATATGTGCAGGTTATGTCTCTGACAAAGTTTTAATAACCAGAATCCACAGAGAACTCAAATGTATCAGCAAGAAAAGAACAAGTGATCCCATCTCAGGGTGGGTAAGGGAATTGCAGAGAAATTTCTCTAAAGGAGATAGGCGCATGGCCTACAGATA
>NW_003852716.1:132696-152351 GCF_000181295.1 Otolemur garnettii
TTAGACTATACTGTAAATCCATAGTGATCAAAACAGCATGGTATTGGCACAAAAACAGACAGGTAGATGTATGGAACAGAATAGAGAACCAAGAGATGAACCCAGCTACTTACCGTTATATGATCTTTGGCAAGCCAATCAAAAAAAATGAGTGGGGAAAAGATTCCCTATTTAACAAGTAGTGCTGGATGAACTGGCTGGTGACCTGCAGAAGACGGAAACGGAATCCACACCTTTTACTACTAACTAAGATAGACTCTGACTGGATTAAAGATTTAAATTTAAGACATGAAACTATAAAAATACTAGAAGAAAGTGTAGGTAAAACACTTGAAGAAATTGTCCTGGTGAATATTTTATGAGGAAGACCCCCTGGACAATTGAAGCAACATCAAAAATACACTACTGGGACCTCATCAAATTAAAAATCTTCTACACAGCCAAGAACATAGTAAGTAAAGTAAGCAGACAACCCTCATAATGGGAGAAAGTATTTGCTGGTTATGTTTCCAACAAAGGTTTACTAACCAGAATCCACAGAGAACTCAAACATATTAGCAAGAAGAGAATAAGTGATCCCATCTCAGGCTAGACAAGGAACTTCAAGAGAAATTTCTCTGAACAACACAGATCCATGGCCTACAGGTATATGAAAAAATGCTCACCATCCTTAATCATCAGAGAAATACAAATCAAAACTACTTTGAGATATCATCTAATACCAGTAAGATTAGCCCATATCACAAAATCCCAAAATCACAGGTGGTGGCGTGGATGTGCAGAAAAGGGAACATTTCTACACTGCTGGTGGGATTGCAAACTAATACGTCCCTTTTGGAAAGACATCTGGAGAACACTCAGGGAACTAAATATAGACCTGCCATTTGTTCCTATAGTTCCTCTACTAGGTGTATATCAAGAAGTCCAAAAATCACACTACAGTGAAGATATTTGTAGCAGAATGTTCATTGCAGCCTAATTCATAATTTCTAGGTCATGGAAGAAGCCTAAATGCCCATCGACCCACAAATGGATCTATAATTGTGGTATATGTACACCGTGGAATACTATGCAGCTATAAAGAAAGATGGAGACTTTACCTCCTTTATGTTTACATGGATGGAACTGGAAAATATTCTTCTTAGTAAAGCACATCAAGAACGGAAGAAAAAGTATCCAATGTACTCAACCCTATTATGAAACTAATTTATAGATTTCATAGGAAAGCTATAACCCAATTTGATCCCAAGAATATGGGGAAAGGGAAGAGGGAGGGTAAGGGAGGGGAGAGGGTGGGTGGAGGAAGGGTGGTTGGTGGGATCATGCCTATGTTTTATCCTATAAGGCTACATGTGAATCTTCTAAACATAGAATATAAATGTCTTAACACAATAACCAAGAAAATGACGCGAAGGCTATGTTAACCAGATGGATGAAAGTATTTCTAATTGTATATAGAAACAACACACTGTACCCCATGATAGTATTAATGTACACAGCTATGATTTAAGAAAAAATGAAGATAAAAAAAATTAAAAACTTTTATCAATTTTTTTAAACTTAAAAAAAACCCAACTTTTTGCTTTGTTGATCTTATGAGTAAATCTTTTGCATTCAAGTTTATTTAATTTGGCTCTAATATTAGTTATTTCCTTTCTTCTGCTGGATTTGGGGTTAAAATGTTCTTTTACAGTAGGTTGAGATTACCAATTACGTTTTTGAGTTCCTCTCTTTTCTTTCTTTTGAGGAAGGCTTACAGTGGTGTCAGTTTTCCTCTTAGTACTGCATTTGCAGTATCCTACAGGTTTTAATAATTCATATCTTTATTCTCATTTTATTCCAAAAATTTGGTAATATTTTTCTTAATCTCCTCTTTGACCCAGCTATAATTTAGCATAAAGTTTAGTTTCCTTGACTTTATTTGTGTCTAAAGATTCCTGTTGTTGTTGACTACAACTTTTATTCCATGATTGTCTGAGAAAATACAGGGAATGATTTCTATTTTTTTTTAATTTGCTGAGGTTAGACTTGTGAGGTAAGATGGGACCAATTTTGGTGGATGTTCCATGGGCTGATGACAAGAATGTGTATTCAGTTTTATCAGGATGAAATGTTCTGTAGATGTCTATTATATTCATTTGTTGTAGGGTCAAGTTTATGTCCAATATTTCTTTGTTTAGATTGTTCTTGGTGGATATATCCAACACTGCCAAAGGGATGTTGAAACCTCCAATGATGATAGTGTAGGAACATATCAAATTGTTTATGTCTGTTAGGGTTTCCTTTGTAAATCGAGGAACATTCTGGTAGGGTGCATAAAATATTAATAATTGAGAACTCTTTATATTGAGTGTTTCCCTTAACAAATATAAAATGACCATACTTATCTTTCCTTACCTTTGTTGGTACCTGCTATTTTCTGATTTTCATTTTCCTGAATTTTACATGTTCATCCATTCACCCTCAGTCTAATTACACCTTTTCATGTAAGATGATATTCTTGTATGCAACAGATATCTGGCCTGAGTTTTTGTATTCAGTCAGCCAACCTGTGCCTCTTTAGAGGACAATTTAAGCCATTCCTATTAACTGAGAGAACTGATAAGCATGTTAGTGTTTTGATTGTCCTGTTTTTCAAGTATCCAGTGGATAATTTTAATTCTTTCACCATTATGGATGTTAGGTTTTGTTCAAGGCTTTCCTGATCAGTTTACTTTGTTAGTAAACCATTAAGCTTATCATTGAGGCTGATGGGTCTGAGAATATCCTGGAGAGCTGGTTTAGTTATGGCAAATTTCTTCAACATGTGTATGTCATTAAAATATTTGATTTCTCCATCACAAGTGAAACTTAGTTTAGCTGAATATAGGTTACTGAGCTGAAAGTTGTTTTGCTCTGGGAGATTGAAGGTTAATGACCATCCTCTTCTGGCTTGAATGATTTCAGCTGAGAGCTCTGCCTTCATTCTCATATTCTTTCCCTTGTATGTTATACTTTTCTCATCTCTGGCTGCTTGCAAATTTTCTCCTTCATGTTAACTTTGGCAAAGTTGAGTACAGTGTGTCTAGGAGTTTCTTTATTTGAATTGAGTCATGCTGTGGTTCTGAAACTGTTATCTGAATTTCTGTAACTCTTATCATGCTTGGGAAATTCTCCTCAATTATATCTTGGATTTGGGTCTTAGTGCCTTAGGACTATTCTATTCTCCCTCAATATTTCCTATAATGCTAATGTTTGCTCTTTGGGAGTGGCTTCAAAACTCTCTCAGGGAGTGATCCATTTTTGCTTTCCACTTCCCTTCCTCTTTGAGCATTTGGCATCATTCAAAAGCTTGGAGATCAAAGTCAGAGATGTTTTCTTCTGCCTGCTCTATTCTTTTACTAAGGGATTCTGCCATATTTCTCATTTCTTTGAGGTCTGCAATTTCTTTTCACATTATGTGTAAATCATTGGAAATTTTGTCTTTGAACTCATTGACTTCTTGAGACAACTTTTGAACTACTCCTTGAATTTCTAATTCCAACTTTACTTCCATTCTATTAATCTTATTTGCCATCCATCTTCTGAATTCTATTTGTGACATTTCAGCCATTTGTTTATGAATAGCATATTTTGTTGTGTCCACTTTGTCATTTCTTGAGGGAGTTGATCTACTCTGATTATTCAATTTGCTGAAGTTTTTTTCACTGGTTCTGCCCCATGATAATTTTTCACAGTTTCGTAAGAGAAGCTGGTGAGTTGAGATTGGATTGAGGGCTTCAGAAGTTGCAGTTAACCAGTTCTTTACCAAGGAGCTGGGACTGGTGATTGTGGATTTTCCTCTACAGCTTTACAAAGATCCCCTTCAGTCCTACAGTCTGAGAATCTGGGGATTTGATTGCTGTCATGGGGCTAGGTGGTGGTGTCTTGTGTTTGGCCAGCATTGATCCAATCATAGTGAATTAGTGGCTTTAGGCTGAAATCTCAATTGGGGAGAGATACAAGCAACTAAGAGACCCCTCCCCCCACTGTCAACAACTAGGTGAGGAGACTCAGTCCATCCCACAATGACACAACCAGGGCTTGATCTTGGATGTTCCCTGGGTGGCTGGCTCAGGTCAAAGGTTTCAAACCAGTTATCCTCGGCAACACAATCATAGTTCAAGTGGGAGAGTTCAAAGGTCTCAAAAAACCAGACAGCAGGGGTCCACTAGCAGCTCAAGTGTGACTCAGTCCTGTACTTAGTGGAAACAAAAAGGCCTGCCCAGGAAAAGAGTTAGCCCAGTAGAGTTGGTGCCTCCTTCCCCACCTTGCACCTCAGTTGTTCCTGGCCACTGGAAACCCTGTGGGGCTGTTGCCCAATTCCTTCCAATGATCAAATGTTCCAGGGATTTGTGCCTGCCAGTGTCAAAGTAGAGTCAATGCCTCCTTGGCTGGGCCACCACCCTCTGTCACCAGCATCAGGGGGAGCTCATTATGCCTGACTCCCTTCAGTGTTCATTGGAAACTTGGGAGTGTTACTCCTGAATCTGTTCCAAGCTGGGAGTTAGTGTCATGGTGTGCGTTTTTCTCCATCAGAGACTAAACCTCTCCCCCTGCTGCATTGTTCCTCTAGTGCCCCTGTGGAGTGAGATCTGGCTCCCTTCCACAGTCCACAGAATTGAGGAGGTGTCTCTCCAAAATGTAACCCCAGCAGGAGGGTAGAGTGTGCCACTATCACTTCTGCTGTTTTACAGGTGCCACTGTTCATGTCCCCACACCTTTATTAGGCACTTTAACAGTGCCAGTCAGGTCCCTCTGTGATTCTTTTCACTTCTACTCGAGTCACAGTTTCAGTGCAGCTGTGCCACAGCCCATGCAATGCCCAGCCCTAGCAAGGAACTGCCAGACACTCTGGGATCTGCATGGGGTAGGCTTCCAGAGCCTCTCTTATCCAGAGAGGATAAGAGTGGACTGGGAGTTCTGAATGTCAGGGAAACTATTTGTTCAACTTTTATGCTGGACAAGAGAATGCCTAGGATCACAGCAGATTCTCTCTGGAGAACAAGTCCTGGCATTCAGCAGCTCTCTCTCACGGGGTGAAACAAGAGGTCTTCTGTTCACTGCTTGCTTGTACAAAGCACACAGCCAGCCACTCTCTTGGTGGGGGTGGACTGACTCTTGTCCTCTTTGGGATGGGTTTTGTACCAGAAATTGGCTTCCTAGGAGTCTCATCTTGCCTCAGCAGGGATGACGTGCACGTATCAATATTCTTTCTCAGCTCAGCTGCCAACCTTCAGCTATTGGGTACATTCTGACCATTATCTCTCCCTCTGGACAGGAGCTCCTGTTGAAACCTGGCTCCAGTAGGTCATCTTCCTCCTCTTATTCACCTTTTCTTTTTTCTTCTTTCTTTTTTATTTTGTTGTTTTTATTTATTCATTTTTATTTTTTCAGTGTCAAGGTGTCTGTCTTTGTTAAGGTTTTTCTGCCTTTTGAGTTTCTTTCTATTCTAATTTTCTCATCTTTTCTTCATAAACCTCTCAAAATATAAACAAGATATCCTTCATTTTTTCTTGTATGTTTTGTTCTATTTTATTCTGTGTTTTACTTATGGGACAAAGTCTTACTCTGAGTCCTGGGCTGAGGTGCCACAACCTTGGCCTGACACAAGGAGGCCTTAAAACCCTAGGTTAGGATGTCCCTCTAATTTTGTCCTTCTGAAGAACCATATTGGTACATCCCCACACACTGCTGATTTTGTTCTATGTTTTACAGAGGTAGAGTCTTGCTTTTTCTCTTGTTGGTAAGAAGCTGCTGACCTCTGAAAACCCTTCCACCTTGGCTCCAAGAGTCCTGGAATTATGGGTGTGTGCAAGCACTCCCTGTAAAACACTGCTACTGTTACTGTTTTTCTTTATGTCCTTTTTTGCTCCTTTTTAAATTTTTTCTTTCTCCTTTTTTCTTCATTTTTCTCTTATTCTCCTTTTTTCCTCTTCTTGTCCTTTTATCCCTGAACCCAAATGCCACGCCAACACCAAAGCATACAGACAAGGAAAAGTTAGGAAAGAGGGGTTTGCAGAGTAAAAAGTAGGGGAAGAAAATGAACAGGAAGAAAACACACATGAGGAGGAATCAACAAAAAATTGAGAAACCATGAAAAACTCAGACAGATCAACTCCATCAAGGATCTAAGACAGATCAATTCTGTCAAGATGGGCAGCTACCATAAAGGACTCAACTTATCAAGCAGTTGTAGAAGTGACAGAAATGGAATTTATAGCATTAATTGCAAAAACAAAAAGATGAAGAGAATTGAAAAAGATGAAGGGAATGTGGAAGACCACAAAAAGGAAATCCAAAATTTGACCCAAGAAAAGAATGAAAGTCATGATGAAATTATAAAGGATATATTGGAGCTTAAGGAGTAGAAGAAGTAACTTGGGGAACTTAAAGATGATGGAGAAAGTGTTAATAAGATTAGACCATGAAGAAGAAAGAATCTCAGAGATAGAGCATAAGGCTATTAAGTAAACTCAGATATTTAAAGATGTATAAAGCAAGAGAGTTAAAGCAAAGCAATCTTTTAGCATATCCCTGAACTAGAAGAAGAAAAACCCAAAGAAGTCAAAGTCCTACAGGAAGATATCATGCCTGAAATTTTCCTAAGAATTATGAAAGATTCAAATACACTCCTTCTACATGGATGTGGAATCCCAGTTCATATCAATACGGACAGAGGATCTCCTGAGCACATTTTAATCAACTTGACTGAGGTTGAAATGAACGATAAAATTTGGCAAGCCGTCTAGAGTAAGCAGTAATTGATCTACAGAGGCATATCCATCAGCATTATAGTAGACTTGTCAGCTAAAACTTTTCAAGGCAGAAGAGAGGGTCACCTAACTTTAACCTTCTAAAACCAAACAATTTTCAGCCAAGGATTCTGTGTCTTACTAAACTAAGATTCAAATTTGATGAAGAAATAAAATCTTTTACTAACTTGGAAACACTGAGGAAAGTCACTAAAACAACACTAGCTCTATAGGAAGTGTTCAGACCTGTTATTCGCACTGACCATTGAAATAGCTCACAAGAAAAGTAGATACCTAGAAACTAAAGATCAAGTCACAGCTTACACAGTGCTGCAAAGAACAAAACTAAGTAATGGACTTCCACAAAATAAAATGACCAGAACT
Source organism: Otolemur garnettii (assembly GCF_000181295.1). Taxonomy (NCBI): domain Eukaryota; kingdom Metazoa; phylum Chordata; class Mammalia; order Primates; family Galagidae; genus Otolemur; species Otolemur garnettii. The sequence goes on from NW_003852716.1 coordinate 139,854, forward strand.
CTAACATACTTATTAATTCTCTCAATAAATGTGAATGGCTTGAATTCTCCACTAAAGAGGCACAGGATGACTGGATAGAAAGGTGCCATCTATCTATGTGCTGTTTTCAGGGAACATATCTAACCTTGAAAGACAAAATAAGACTCAGGGTTAAGAGGAGGAAAATAATATTCCAGGTAAATGGAAATCAGAAGAAAGTATAGGGCACATTTTTACTTTCAGAAAAAAGTGGACTTCAAACAACAAAGTAAAAAAATAAAAGACAAAGATGGTCACCGTATACTACTCAAGGCTAAAATTCAAGAGGACATTTCAATTTTAAATATTTATGCATCAAATTTAAACGCCCTCAGAGTTATGAATCAAACCCTAACTGATCTTAACAATACAATATACTAAAATTTCATAACATCTGTGGACTAAAAACCCTCTTACAGAACTAAACAGATCCTCTTACAAAAATTATACAAAGAAACAAGGGATCTAAGTGTGACCTTAGGAAAATTGGGCTAAATCAACAGATACAGAATATATTATGTCAAAGTTAATGAGTATATCTTCTTCTCAAGAGCCCATGAAACATAGAGCACACATAAAACCTTATCAAAATTAAAAGAATTGAAATTATACCTTGTATCTTTTCAGACCACCAGGGATAAAGTTAGAACTCAACTCCAACAAAAACCTTCCCCCCACAAAAAATCATGGACACTAAACAACCTTACTTGAATGGCAGTTGTGTCAAGGAGGAGATAAAGATGAAATTACTAGATTCCTTGACCATAATGACAATGAAGCCACAAGCTACAGAAACCTGTGGGATACTGCTAAAGCAGGCTAAGGAAGAAAATGTATGTCATTTCTATTTTATCACACCTGAAAAAAAAGAACACACATCAACAACGTAATGAATCATCTCAAGGAAATAGAGAAGGATGAGTAGGGGGCACACCTTTTTAGAATAGAGATTTTTGAACTGCTCACCAACTGACCCAACTCACTGTCCCTAAGGGGCTGAAGATGCCTCCTGGGGAAGGTTCGGCCTAGTCACTGGTTTGTGACTGATGCTGAATTCACGGGATGACAGAAGTCAAGATGGGTGACTAGAAGCCGCTTTCATCAGAGGCTCCCGTCCAGAGGGAGAAATAATGGACATAATTGGACTTAGTGAAAGTAAATGTGGGAAGCTGAGAATGGAAAGAAGATTGAGTGTTGCACACCATCTCTGCTGAGATAAGCTGTGAGTCCAAGAAAGAGGAAGAAAGAGAACAAAGACCAGATACAGAACCCATAGCCAAGAGGCTATAAGACCCCTCCCCAAAGTGAGAAGCCTACAGAGGGCTCTCGGCAAGCAAGCGGGGAGCAAAGGAACTCTCACATCACCCCATAGGAGAAAGCCGTTAAATCCCTCTCCTCTTCCTCCAAAAAGGTCCCACCTCTGAGCCTAGTCATCATCTTGCCTGGCGTATAAGTGAACAAATATTTTCTCCAATATTCTGCACACACAATTGTCCTTCCCCTCCTATCCTGCCTGCCTAAAGATCTGCTTCATGAAGAGTTCACAGAGTTTGACAGATTTGCTGAGAGGCTTGGGCATTGTATGGGATGCCAAGCAGCAGCACAGAAACAGTGGTGTGTGTGGAAGCAGGGGGCACAGGGAGAGAGGGACGTGCACAGAGATGGTGGTGCCCACTGAATCAGTGGCATGAGCTGAATTAGAGGCACATGTGGAAGCAGTTATGCCCCAGTTCTGACTTTGTTTTGTGATCTTTCCTTATTACCCTTCCCAATGGTATAGACCGGGCAGGACTGCATAGGTGGATCTCCCTGCAAATTTTTGCTTTCTAGCTGCTTAGCAATCTTTTGAACTCTTTTGGGTGAGAAGTGTATATTCTTCCTGGGACAATCTGCATGTATCTAAATTTACACCTGGGTTGTCCACCCAGGGACACTCCCAGGTTGAGTAGTGGTACTATTGTAGCAGAGAGAGATAGATTCTCCTCCTGCAGTCTCTGGTGTCTAACTTTCCTCAGCTGAGATTGCAGCATAATACCATGCCTCATTGGAATTGGGTAAAGACAGGCTGACATCAAGACAGAACAGCTTTTGTTATATCTCACCAAGCCAACCCTCAGAGTCCTTGGCTGAAGCTGTGAAAGAGACTTTTGCAAGGTTGTAGGTGAAAAGCCACATTCATAAGCCTCACCTCATCAGTGAAGGGCTGGTTAGCTCCAGTTCCTGGGGGCCCTGATCCAGTCTCACCCCACCAGTTTTAATTGCCAAATAATGGAAAATACTCATAGAGAGGAACCAGCAGAAGAACTCTGGCAACATGAATAATCAGAGTAAAGAAACTCCCCAAAAGGATGACAAAGGAGACACAACATAAAATAGCAACCATAGATAAATGGGTGCAATGTCAAAAATAGAATTCAAAATATGAATGGCAAACAAGATGAATAGAATGGAGGGAAAGATGAAAACAAAATTCCAAAAAGTAGTCCAAAGTTGTCTCAAGAAATTAATTAATTAAAACACAGTCACCAAGGATATAGGCATAATGAGAAAAGACACAACAGAGCTTAAGGAATTGAAAAAGGCATTTAAGGGGCTTTGAAATATAGTAGAGACCACCAGTAATAGAGCAGAGCAGGCAGAAGAAAGGATCTCAGAAATCAGAATACAAGTCTTTTGAATATTCCGAAACATTCAAGGAAGTAGAAAAAAGGAAAACAAGAACAGAATATTCTCTTAGAGAGTTATGGGATCATTCTAAAAGATCAAACATCCAAATTATACAAATTCCTGAAGAAGAGGATGGTTCTCTACTCTAAAATATTATGATGGAAAATTTCCCAAGTATTGCAAGAGATACATAAGTACAGAGAGTAGACAGTTTCAGAACCTCAGCATGACTCAATTCAAAGAAAACATCTCCTAGACACATGAAAATTAACTTTGCCAAAGTTAATATGAAGGAGAAAATCCTACAAGCAGCCAGGCATAAGAAAAGTATTACTTACAAAGGGAAAAATTTCAAGATGATTGCAAATCTTTCACCCAAAACTTTTCAAGCCAGGAGAGGATGGTCATCGAACTTCAGTCTTCTAAAACAAAACAATTTTCAGCCAAGGATCCTGTATCTGGCTAAACTGAGTTTCATTTGTGATGGAGAAATCAAGTACTTCACTGACATCTATAGGTTAAAGAAATTTACCATAAGCACACCAGCTCTTAAGAAAATACACAGACCCATTTTTCATAATGACCAGAACAATGGTCTACCACCTAAGTAAAATCACACAGAATATAAAGAACAAAATCTAGCTTCCACAGTGGTGAAAGAGATGAAAATATACAGTGGACATTTGAAAAACAAGATGGCTAAAACACTACCATACCTGTCAATTTTCTCAATTGATGTGAACATCTTAAATTCTCCTCTAAAGAGGCAAAGGTTGGATGAGGGGATAAAAAACTCAAGCCAGGTATCTGTTGCCTCCAAGAGACACACCTTACTTCAAAGGATAAAATAAGACTCAGGGTGAAGGGATGTATAACAGTAATCCATGCAAATGGAAATTAGAAAAAATCAGGGGTTGCCATCTTATATGCAGATACAATAAGATTTCAACCAATAAAAATAAGGAAAGACAAGCACAAACACTACATATTTGCTAAGGGAAACACTCAAAATAAAGAGATTTCAATATTAACATTCACGTGTCCTGCCTGAATGCTCCTTGATCTATAAAACAAACCCTTATGGTTCTGAACAATATGATACCTTCCTGCAGTATAATAGTTGGAAATTTTAACACTCATCTGGGACTTCTGAATAGATCCTCTGAGAAGAAAACAAACAAATAAATAATGGACATTAACTTCATCCTAGAACAAATGGACTTAACAGTCATCTACAAAACATTTCATCCTAGTGAAACTGAATAAACATCCTTTTCATCAGCCCATGGATAATCTTCTGAAATGGTTCATGTCTTAGGATACAAGTCTAAACTCAACAAATTTAAAAGAATAGAAATTGTTCCTTGTATCTTCTCAGATAATCATGGAATAAAAGTTGAACTCAACAGCAACAGAAATCTTCATACTCAAACAAACTCATAGAAATTAAGTAACCTTAGGCTGAATGACAGCTGGATCAAAGATGAGATTAAGAATGAAATCATGTGAAGGGAGAGGAGTGGTTTGATAGAGGGAGGTTTAATGGTGGGACAACACCTATGGAGCATGTTGTAAGGTTACAAGTCAAATCTATCAAGTATAGAACACAAACGTCTTAAGTAAATGAGGTGAAAGCTATGTTAATTAGTAGGATGTAAGCACTCCAATTTGTACAAATAATCAACACATTTAATCCACAAAAGGCATAAATGTATTCGTGATCTATGTATATATGACTTAATAAAAAAAATCACACTTTTAAAAGAATAAATATGTATAAAGTACTTAGGAAAAAGGAATTACTGAAATAGGGGAAATTTGAAAATTCACAGATGTTAATAATAAAAAATTATTATACTATTTATGAAAAAAATGAAATCACCAAATTTTTGGAACAAAATGATAATGAAGACACAAACTATCAAAACCTATAGGATACTGCAAAGGCAGTCCTAAAAGAGAAATTTATACCAATAGAAGTCTTCATCAAGAAAACAGAAAGAGAGCAAGTCTGGACCCTATTAGGCCATCTTAACCAACTAGAAGAGGATGATCAATCGAACCTCAAACCCAGAAGAAGAAAAGAAATAACCAAAATTTGAGCAGAATTAAATGAAATTGAAAACAAAAGAATCCTTTGAAAGATCACAAAAACAAAACGTTGCTTCACTGAAAACATTAATAAACTGAGTTGGTTCTACTGTAATTTGTCTTTAATAAAGAGAGAAATTGGAGAGAGAGAAAAATAATTCAAAGGAAAAAAAAGAGGCTGTGGCACACCTGTATTAGATCCCAGCCTTGTCTCTACTGTCAACTCATAAAATGAGTCATAACTGTTTTAGTAAATTCAACTGTTAAATGAGATTAAGAGACTGACCAAAGAGTATGGTGTGAGTGTGCATCTCAGGAGACCTTGGGTGGAAATGGGGAACAAGCATGGGCAGTCCACCCCACTGACTACCAGGTTGAAGCACTTTAAGAAGGGATTTGTAGGTAACTATGATGCCAGGAAAGCAAAGGAGTCTTTGTGAGCAGAAATGGCCCCCTTTTGGAATTGGATGGCCATCAGAGAGAAGTTTAGAGAGATCCCTAGTATCTGAGGTATGGCACAGAGTTACTGGAAAGGGGGGTCACAATGAGCAGTTTCAGTGCAGTTTCAGTACACTTTCTAGTAGTGAACCCACCACCTTGGTGGAGAGGGCAGGTCGCGACAGTGCTAGTAACAGGGACTTGAAGGGAAAGTACTTTTCACCCGACCTAGAGTAGTGGTGCTGAAGATATTGGCAGATCTGGTACTGAGAGAAGTTGTTGCAGAGGCTGAGAAAGGAATACAGAAAACTACCAATTTGGCTCGAGTAAACAAGGTTCTCCAAGGAAAGACTGAGAGCCCAGGCCAGTTCTATGAAAGTTATGTGAAGCATTTCAGATGTACAATTCCTTTGACCCTGAGAGCCCTGAGAATCAGAGGATGGTTAATATGGCCCTAGTTAGCCAAGGCACTGATAATATATGGTGAAAACTGCAGAAGCAGGAGAGGTTTGCAGGTATGAACACCTCACAACACCTCAAAATAGCACAAAAGGTCTTTGTGAACCAGGAAGCAGTGAGCCATAGAGAGAAAGACAGGCTCTTGCAGTGAAAGGCCAACCTCATAGCTGCGACTCTGAAAGGCATGAAGGGAGGGCCCCCTCCCTTTCAAAGAGGACAAGGTCAAGGAGTGCGAGGAAGTAGGGGACCTAGGGTAAAAGCCCCCCCTCCCCTTGTGAAGGGATCAGTGTGCAACTGGCCAAGAGACAGGGCATTGGAAGAATGAGTGTCCCCAGAGGCAAAGAAGTGTGAAAAATCCTGGGACAGAGGCCATAGAACCAGAAGAGTAGGGAGCCCTCTATAACTTAGTGGGACAGGCCCTGCTAGACTGAAGGGGACCAGACTCAGTCACCCCCAGAGAGTCCATGGTCCGAGTAAGGATTAGGGGCAAGGACATTGACTTTCTAATTGATACTGGGGCCGAAAACTTAGTGGTCACCCAGCCAGTAGCCTTTCTCTCAGACCACAGGATTAACATATAGGAGCAGCTGGAGCCACTGCTGAACAAGCCTTTGTCTCCCTCAGAAGTGTTCCATAAGAGGCCATGAGGAAATACGCAGCTACAACTGCCCACACCAGGTCTGGTGTCAGCCTTAACCATGCCTCAGGAGGAGGAGTGGAGGTTGTTTGTGACTCAGCCAAGGGAAGGACTGAAGCCCGAACTGGCCTGGGAGTGGCCACGGGTCTGGACAAAAGATAATCACCCAGGGCTGTGCTCAAGATACAGACTGCCTATTGCGACATCTAGAGGTATGTGGCTATAAAGTTTCTAAGGGAAAGGCCCAGATCTGCCAGTGGCAAGTACCTCATCTAGGATTTATTATCCAGCAGGGAGGGAGGAATCTAGGCATGGAGAGGCAGCAAGTCATTAGTCACCTTCCCACCCCCACAAACCGAAAGCAAGTTTGGGAATTCCTAGGCATAGTCAGTTTCTGTCATCTTTGGATCCCCAACTTTGCCATCTTGGCTAGACCTCTGTATGAGGCAACTAAAGGAGAGGAAGGAAAGCCCTTAGAGTGAGGAAGAGAAAAGGAACATACCCTCTCCCAGCTAAAGATGAGGCTAATGACTGCTCCTGCACTGGAACTGCCAGACCTAACCAAATCCTTCACTCTGTGTATCTCAGAGAGAGATAAGATGGCTGTGGGTGTGTTAACCCAGCTGATTAGGTCCTGGCCAAGCCCTGTAGTCTACCTCTCTAAGCAGTTTGATGGAGTGGCAAAAGGATGGCCACCTTGCTTATGGGCTCTAGCTGCTACTGGTCTCCTTGTGCAAGAATCCAATAAGCTGACTCTAGGGCAGGATCTCAGAGTAAAAGTACCCCACTCTGTGGGATGACTAATGTGGGATAATTTTAATCTCCCACTTTACATGCACCCTTTAATAAAAACTAAGAATTTGAGCAAAAGCAGTTTTGTGAAGTATTGTAAGCCTTGTAGGAAGCTTAAGCTGCCTTGGATAAGCAGGCAAACCAGAACCTACAGAACAGGAAAAACTTTCTGCATGGAACTCTGATTGCACTGTTGTTCACCCAAGCAGGTCGGGTTAATAGCCCTCTGTGCAGGGGAACAATTCTAAGGTTACATGTGTGATAAATCATGTACCACCACGTCTCACATCAAGTGGCTTCCAAAGCTGCAAGGAAAATAGAACTGTTAAGCTTAATTTCTATAACTAAATTAAATGCTTGTAAGAATAAATCACCCCCTTGCTCCATCTATTGAATTTTAACTTTATACAAAAGAAGCTCGGAATGTATGGTTGCTTGAAATATAATGTAGTTGTTTTTAAGTAGTTATTTTAGTTTTTAGATTTGGTGTTTCCTTTTAAGGTTGGAATCAGAATAGAGAATGTTAATTATAGATTATTGATTAATGTGGTGTACGTGATTTACTGATTGTAAAAGGCTTTTGGAAATAAAGATGATTGCTACTTGCCATCCCATGAGCAGTAGTTTGTTTCAAGCTTTCATACAATTTTAGGCACGGACTTACACCTGGGGCTGGACTCTCTCCGTTCTCTTATAGAACCTTCCACCAACACATTAAAGGGTATTTTTGACTCTCTAATGTAAGAACACCTTGGACCCAGCCATGCTCCTTCCAGCCAATGGAAGAGAGACTGAGCATGACTGTGTGCAATTCATAGATAATGTGTACTCTAGCAGATCTGGCTTGCATGACCAGCCTTGAACAGATTCAGATTGGGACTTGTATGTTGATTTAAGCAGTTATGTGATGGCACAAGTCCTGGCAAAAGCGGTCAGTCAGCAATGTGTCACCTGCAGCCAGTTCAACGCCCACAAATGACTGACAGTACCCCCAGGAATCCAGTTGTATAGAGCAATGCACTTCGAAGACTTCCAGATAGACGTTACTAAAATGCCCAGGCTTAGAGGTAACAAGTACTTGCTGGTGATAATTTATCAGACTTGGAATAGGTAAAAACCTTCCCCGCCAGGATAAAAAAGACTCCTGAATTAGCAAAAGTATTGCCCAGAGAAATCGTACCATGGGTTAGGTTGTGACACTGGTTTAAATTTGACAATGGGCTAGCCTTCTTAACAGAAATAGTGCAAATAATAAGCTAAAGCTTTGAATAACTTGTAGGTCTCAAAGCTTAGACAGGGTAAAGTGTATGGACAGGACCATGAGATCAGAAATTGGTAAAATCTGCCAGGAAGCAAAGCTTAATTTGATACAGGCCTTGCCACTGGTGTTCAAAGAGGCCTCTGTCAATTCTCTGCAATTTAGCAGAAACTCCTAAAAGAACTGGGAAATACTGAACTGAAAAGACAAAAACCCTAGAAAGAGTAGCAAGGAAAGTCTCCACTGGGGTAATTAACTGTGTTCTGTTTAGTTGTTTGTGTCTGTACATCCTTTCTCTCTGGAGGATCAAGGGGAACAAGTCTAGGTCTAGAACTGGTCCCCCTGAAGCCAAGGTAGAAAGGACTTTACACTATCATCCTGACCACATGCACAGCAGTAAAGGTGGAAGGAATCCTCACCTGGGGTCATTACAGTTGGCTGAATAGGACTTCACTGCCCCTTGAGAAGTAAAGATAAGTTTTAAAACAGTCAGCATGCCCTGCTTCAGCCACATACTGGGAGCTGGCTGGTCAATGCATGGCTGAAGCCTGAGTAAACTCCTCAAGGGACTTGTCTTAAGAGGACTTTGGCTTTTGGGAAAAGGGAGGGAAAATGTCACATGGAAAAGTAAAAACATATGTGTATTAGCCCACCACCCCAGTACTGTTAAGACCTGAGTAGAGAACCCGAGAAAAGTCACAGTCCCTAAAATCTCAGTGCTAAAAAGTAATTAATATCAGCACCTGCAGAAACAAGCTGATATTGAGACCTCGAATTAAAATATAGTGGAGTCTCAAAAGTGGGGAATGAGAGAGGATACCCAAGAAGGGCGAAGTCTGGGAGAACAGGTCTTCTCAAGGAAACCGCAAGGATACACCTGCAGGGTCCTCTCCATGGTGACTCAACTCTTGGGAATTTGTAGGCTTAACTTCCTGGAACCTGGAAATTTCCAAGTTCTGTGAAATCCTGTAGTTCTGTAGGGACTGGACTAGCATCTCCCACTTGATTCAAACTGGCCAATGTGAAGGGTACTTGTGGGGTGGAACTTTTTGATTGTCAATAAAAAGGGAAAGACCAAGCCAGTCAGGGAGCATGGCCATTTGGAAATCTATGCTGTAAGCTCCTGGCCGATGAATAAAGCCCTTCCTCTTATAAATGTAGTGTTTGGGTGCTCTTTCTCTCTGATGGGCCTCGTCTTCCTGCAACAAGACAAGTCCTACCAGAGAGTTAGGTGGTGTCCTGAAGGGGAAATAGACACTTGGAGCAAAGTGAAGCCTTCAGAAAAATGCAAGAGAGAGGGACAAAGGGTACTGCAAAATTGGAAAAGTGAACCTTTGTGTTAGGGAAATCCATTAGAAAAAAGGTCTGGATTCAGCTATCAAGGGAAAAATTACAGTGGAAAAGCAGTGTCTTTGTTCGCTAGCTGCTAAAGGCAGAAGTAGCAAAAGGTGGTATCTTGGGTGCTAGCTACTAAATGCAGAAGCAGCAAAGGGCGGTGAAAGCAAGGAGAACTTCTCTACCAAGGACTGTGGAGTGTGGGGCCTCTAGAAAAGCAAAACCTCTGTTAGCAGTGAGATTTTTGCTGCCAAGTACAGTAAGTAGCAGAGCCTCTGGAACAGCCAGAGTAAGTCCTTGCTTGTGTGAGGACCAGATCAGCCCCGTTTTGTTGTTTCCACATAAGTTACTGTTCCTGGGCCCTGGCCTGCAGGGCCCACCCTATAACCCTCCCCATTCCATTCCTAGTTGCTTAAACCACACCCACAGGGCCCACCCTGCAACCTTTCTCATTCCTTTCATAGTTACTCAACCAAATAGTACCACCCTGGGCAACAAATAAGTTTCTATTACCTTGAAATACAGGTAACCAGGTTGCACCAACTCTAGCCCCAGGTTAAGGGACCCTCCACCCCTTACCTGTACCAATCCAAATTCACCTTTACTAATGAAATCACCAACCACCAATGAAAAGTGTACTCGTATCCAACCCTACCCCTCTTGCTTTCTGTACCCCATAAAACCTGCCTTCACCCCGAGTTCGGGGCTCGTCCTCGGCTTGCATGCCAGGAGAGTCCAGGCCCGGGACCCCCGGGCTTCCCGGATCTATAATAAATCTCATCTTATGCCCTTTACTTCAGAGCGAGTCTCGAGTTTGTCGGTTGGGGTTAATTTGGGAGGCTTTCTCGGACCCAACACTTGCAAAGAGCAAAGGAAAAACTTCCAACATAGAAGCAGTGCCTCTGTTCAAAGCAATGGGGTCTTTGCTACCAAGGACCACGAGAAGCAAAGCCTCTGGAAAAGCAGACTTCTGTTCAAAGCAGTAGGAATTTTGCTCCTAAGAGCTGCGAGTAGCAGAGCCTTTGGAACAGTGACAGTAAGATTCTTGCTTGCAAAGACTGCAAGGAAAGCACTATCTTTTGTTTTTCCCTTAATTACAATTTAAATAGCAAAGGAAAGTTCTTACAGTCAAAGAAACAATAAACTCTCTCAGCTAAATGTGTTCTCAGTTTAAGAGATCTTTAAGGGAATTAGCATTAGAATAACCAGCCTTTCTCTAGCAGCAGCTGAAGTATAGGTGAAACACCTATATGCCTCTGGCCAAAAAAGCCCTTTGAGAGAGAGCAGTGAAAAGACTTTGTGCAGGCATACTTGTATGAAACTGAGGCAGAATCCTATATGGCCGGTTAGTTGGGTGCCTAATATGACCAAGGCTTTAGGTGGAATAGCATTTCCAGACTGCATTAAGGAATTAAGGTTGACTTTATAAGGCCAATGAAAAATCCCATTGGAAAACTGGCCAGATACCCATCAGTAACCTTTCCTGATCTGGGGTAAGTGATGAAGGCTGCTTGCTGACAGCTCTGGGAATGGAAATGTGCTAGAGGACCTCAAGAGAAGAAGAATTTACCCAATGCATATAGGTATCTAATGGCACAGATGAAAGCTGGGCTCATGAAAGGCTTTTGAGAAATCCAAATTGAGAATTCCTTATAAAAGGCTCTAGCAAAAAAACCCTGACTTAAGGCCTACATGAGAGCAGAGGTTTGCACACAAATTCCTGTATGCCCAAGAAGTTTCTCTATGCTTTGCTTAAGGATTTGAAGTAACTGCCTCCAAATGGCATGGTCAGTAGAACAGACATTCAAATCATCTCTTTACCCCATAGCCTCAGGCCTCATCAGATAAGAACAAGGAAAGTGATAACTGACAACATGTTCTTCATTAAGATGTTTAAATGAAATAATGAAGGCATTGATGCCCAATGTGCATGTGCAGAGGGATTGTAATGAATGTTAATGATGTCATTGCTGTATAGTGCACATGTACAAGATTGTCTATATAAACCAATAGCAAATAAAGAAGACTCCTCATATTGCCTGAGCAAGCAGATGGTCACTTTTACTTAAAACACAATTTCAATAAGCATGCTTATTCTTTGTAACATCACTTTTCTGTGAGACCCTTATGAGAACACAGAAGCTTAAGTTAAATGTGGGGCTCCACCACATAAAGAGCCCCTACTTGGAATTCTGAATGTTGAAAATCAGCTTATATTCTATATTCTTTTGCCTACCAAGAAAAGGGCTTAACAACAGGAACAACTACCCTTGTCATATTAAAAATTATTTTGCCTATACACAGAAAGGTGGAATATGTAGTAGACCATATAGCTTTAAGGAAAGGAGAAGCGAGAGCTAACCTTGGAACACTATGTAAGCATAAGAAACACTGGCAACAGCTTGGTTGGTGATAAGGGCATGGGGAGGGATTCAGCTCGCTGTAACATGAGAACTCGCAAGATGAGAGCATTAGTGATTGGAAGACTCTACATCTGTGGTGCTAAGAGCCATGAGATTATATTTATAAGAAGCTGTAGAGGGTGGACCCAAGATGGTGGACTGCAGCCAGCTTTTTACAGAAGCTCCCATCCAGAAGGAGGCTTAAAGGACAGAAGTTTAGCAAGTTAGCTGATGGTTTGGAGCAGAACCAAGAGAGAAGATTGAAGAGTGCACTTCAACCTTCCTGAGGTGAGTTGAGACTCCAAAAATACAATGAAAAGGTACAAAATCCACAACCAAGTGGATGGGAGTCCCCTCCCCCACAACAAGGGCTTGCAGTTTACTCCATGCAAACAAACGAG
>NW_003852716.1:153968-156785 GCF_000181295.1 Otolemur garnettii
CCCCTAAAAACTGGACCTCCTACCCCTGCTGGCATACCACGGCACCCTCTGGCCCGGCATAAAACTGTAAAACTGTATAAAACTGTACATATTTCTCACCTGCAACATTGAACTTCGAGGAGTTCTGACCCACCCACTCTGAGGTCTGGAGGTTTCTTATCTATGGAATCCAGATTCTTGGGCATCTCCTTGAGAGAAGTGGAGGGGGAAAGGGCTGGTGCTGCTCTGTGCTGACTGTGGTACAGGTGTGAGGAGAGGAGAGTTGGCTCAGGGGACGCCAATACAAAAAAGGTGGCATCCTGAGCTGAAGGCTGATGCCATTCCAGGCCTGTTTCTCTGGGCAGACAGAGGTTCCGGGCAGCAGCCACAGGCAAAACGCAGAGAACTTTCGTGGGTGAAGCACCAGCCCTCAGGGTGTAATCCTCCTGAGACAAAGGCATTGGGTGTGCAGAGGCTAGAATTGACACCTGACTGTAAATTGCTATTTGTCTGCTGCCCAGAGCTGAATGCAAGGACTTGCAGAGAAATCTAAATGGACAGAAGCCTAATTTAAACTTGCAAGGCCCCCTGCCGAACTCAAATTTCTGGCTGATTTTGCCAGTTGTAAACCCAGGGAGCAGTGGCCTACTGGAGTGAATAGGATCACAGACCTGGGGGATTACGAGTGACTGGGGGCAAGGTGGGAAAGGAGGTATTAAACTTCACAGACTAACCCATTTGTCGGGTGGGTCCCTTTGCCCTCACGGAGCACTGGAGCAAGTTATATCTCAGCTGCAAGCAGACTCCTCTTATCTAGCTCCCAGAGATATTTGAACTCTTCCACCTGAAACGGGTGCTGACTGGGACAACTGATTTGGATCCCTTAAACCTGGCAGACCACTCAAGGACTATTCAAAGGGGCAGCCCAGGTGTATGGTTGAAGGAAGGTTTGAACTATATAAAACTGTATATATTCCCCACCTGCAACATTGAACTCAGAGGAGTCTCCACCCACTCACTCTGAGGTTTGGAGGATTGGATTCCAGATTCTTGGGCATCTCCTTGAAAGAAGTCGAGGGGGAAGAGGCTGGTGCTGTTCTGTGCTGACTGTGGCACAGGTGTGAGGAGAAGAAAGTTGGCTCAGAGGATGCCAGTGCAGCAACAGTGGAATCCTGAGCTGCTGACTGACACCATTCCAGTCCCGTCTATCTGGGCAGACAGAGGTTCCGGACAGCAGCCACAGGCAAAACGCAGAGAACATTCGTGGGTGAAGCACCAGCCCTCAGCATGTAATCCCCCTGAAACAAAGGCAGTGGGCGGGCAGAGGCTAGAATTGACACCTGAGTGTAATTGCTATTTGTCTGCTGCCCAGAGCTGAATGCAAGGACTTGCAGAGAAATCTGGCTGGGCTGAAGCCTAATTTAAAAATGGAAGGCCCCCCTGCTGAACTCAGATTTCTGGCTGATTTTGCCAGTCGTAAACCCCGGGAGCAGTGGCCTACTGGAGTGAATAGGGTCACAGACCTGGGGGATTACGAGTGACTGGTGGCAAGGGGGGGGAAGGAGGTATTAACCTTCCCAGATTAATTCATTTGCCAGGTGAGTCCCTTTGCCCTCATGGGGCAGTGTGGGCCCAAAACTGCTTGCTAGAGTCGCACGCCTCACAGGCGATAGAGGAGATCCCTGCCCCAGGCTCCAGCTCTGTAAAGGCCCAGAACTGTTTGCTAGTGCTGCGGGCATCCTATGGGCAGTGGCAGAGGAGCCCTCCCTTCAAGGTAGACACAAAACAGCTTGCTAGAGACACACACACCCCACAGGGGCCCTGGGGAGGAGTTCCCCGCTCCAGGCACCCAAGCTGGGTGGGTCTAGAACAGCTTGCTAGACCGACGCGCGCCCTGCAGGTGACGGTGGAGAGGTCTACCACTCCAGGTGGGCCGAGAACTGTTTGCTAGAGCCACATCCATCCCACAGACAGAGGCAGATGAGTTAACTGCTCCAGGCTCCCATGCTGGGAGGGCACAGATCAGCTTCGTAGTGCCGCATGCATCCAACGGGCAATGGTCAAGAAGTCCTCTGCTCCTCCCCCAGCTACTATGGAGGGGCTGAATTAGGAATGACCTGGTCAGTCACATACCCTGCGCTACCATCATTTCCCCACCCCCTAGTTGCTCCAGGGTGCTGAATTAGGACTGATCAAGATACTACAGTTCCCCTGTTCGACCAGTTGCCTCGGAGGGGCCAAACTGGGACTGATCCAGCTGCTGCCGGTCTCCTGCCTCTCGGTCACCCTGGCAGGTTGAACGAGGTCTAATCTGGCCATGTACACTACCGTGCAGCTGTTGCAATTCCACTGCACCCCAGTTGCCGCAACACCCGAGAAATGGAAGAAGACAACAGACACACTCTGCCTGTCTCTCTGGGCAACCAGAAGAAGCCATCAACTGAACGGTTCTGATAAGGGCTACAAACAAGTTAAACTCAGCATGAGGCGGAACCAGTGGAAAAACCCTGGCAACTCAAATAACCACAGTAGATCAACTCCTCCAAGGAAAAACGGGGCAGACACAATTGAAGATGCCATCCACAAAGAAATGGCTGCAATGTCAGAAATTGAGTTCAGAATGTGGATAGCAAATAAGATTAACAGAATGGAAGAAAGGAAGGAATAAGGAGTTCAAGAAATTATTCAAAAGATTTCTCAAGAAATTATTCAAAAGATTTCTCAAGAAATTATTCAAAAGATATCTCAGACCAATATCACTAATGAATATTGATCCAAAATATTCAACAAGATCCTAACCAACAGAATCCAGCAACACATCAAACAAATCATACACCA
>NW_003852716.1:157448-158869 GCF_000181295.1 Otolemur garnettii
AAAGGATGTGAAAGATCTCTATAAAGAGAACTATGAAACTCTAAGGAAAGAAATAGCTGAAAATGTTAACAAATGGAAATTTGTTAGAATTTTGTTAGAAATTTGAAAGAATAGAAATTATTCCATGAATCTTCTTGGATTAAAAGAATCCATGAATCTTCACGAATTAAAAGTTGAATTCAGTAACAACAGAAATCTGCAGTCTCATACAAAAACATGGAAGCTAAATAACCTTACGCTGAATGATAGATGAGTCAGAGACGAGATCAAAAATTTTAGAAACAAATGATAATGAAGACATGAGTTATCAGAACCTCTAAGATACCACAAAGGCAGTCCTAAGAGAGAAATTTATAGCATTGCAAGCCTTCCTCACGAGAACGGAAAGAGAGGAAGTTAACAACTTAATGGGACAGCTCAAGCAACTATAAAAGGAAGAACATTACAATCCCAAATCTATCAGAAGAAAAGAAATAACCAAAATTAGAACATAATTAAATGAAATTGAAAAGAAAATAATTATACAACAGATCAATACATCAAAAAGTTGGTTTTTTGAAAAGGTCAATAAAATAGAAATACCTTTGGCCAACCTAACCAAGAAAGAAAGAGTAAAATCTCTAATCTCATAAGTCAGAAATGGTAAAGATGAAATAACAACAGACCCCTTAGAAATTAAAAAAATCCTTAATGAATATTACAAGAAATTTTATTCTCAGAAATATGAATATCTGAAGGAAATCAACCAATACTTGGAAGCATGCCACCTCTCAAGACATAGCCAGAATCAAGTGGAAATGTTGAACAGGCCTGTATCAGGTTCTGAAATAGTATCAACTATACAAAATCTCCCTAAAAAGAAAAGCCCAGGACCAGATGGCTTCACGTCAGAATTCTACCAAATTTTTAAAGAAGAGCTGATACCTATATTATTTAACCTTTTCCAAGTATAGAAAAAGAAATAATAATACCCAACACATTCTCTGAAGTAAACATCACCTTGATACGCAAACCAAGAAAAGACCCAACAAGAAAAGAAATTTATAGACCAATATCACTAATGAATATTGATGTGAAAATATCCAACAAGATCCTAACAAACAGAATCCAGGAACACATCATAAAAATTATACACTATGACCAAGTGGGTTTTATCCCAGGATCTCAAGGATGGTTCAACATATGTAAATCTATAAATATAATTCATCACATAATCAAATTAAAAAACAAAGATCATATGATTTTCTCAATTGATGCAGAAAAAGCTTTTGATAATATTAAGCATCCCTTCATGATCAGAACACTTAAGAAAATTGGTATAGAAGGGACATTTCTTAAACTAATAGAGGCCATCTACAGCAAACCCACAGCCAATATTGTATTGAATGGAGTTAAGTTGAAATCATTTCCACTGAGATCAG
>NW_003852716.1:160187-170851 GCF_000181295.1 Otolemur garnettii
ATATATGAAAAAATGCTCACCATCCTTAATTATCAGAGAAATGCAAATCAAAACTACTTTGAGATATCACCTAACTCCAGTAAGATTAGCCCATATCACAAAATCCCAAAACCAGTGATGCTGGCTTCAATGTGGAGAAAAGGGAACACTCCTACACTGCTGGTGTGAATTCAAACTAATACCTTCCTTTTGGAAAGACGTCTAGAGAACACTTAGAGAACTAAAAATAGACCTGCCATTTGATCTTGCAATTCCTTTATTAGGTATATACCCAGAAGACCAAATAGCACATTACAACAAAGATATTTGTATCAGAATGTTTATTGTAGCCCAATTCATAATAGTTAGGTCATGGAAGAAGCCCAAGTACCCATTGATCCATGAATGGATCAATAAACTGTGGTATATGTACACCATGGAATACCATGTAGCCATAAAGAAATATGGAGACTTTATGTTCTTTATGTTTACATGGATGGAGCTGGAAATTTTTCTTCTTAGCAAAGTATCACAAGAATGGAAGAAAAAGTATCCGATGCACAGAGCCCTACTATGAAACTAATTAGCTATAACCTAGTTATAGCCTAGGAATATGGAGAGAGGGGAGGTGAAGGGGAGGGGAGTGGGGATGGGTGGAGGGAAGGTGATTGTTGGGATCATCTCTATGGTTTATCTTACAAGGGTACAAATGAATCGTTCCAAAAGTAGTACAGAAACGTCTTATCACAATAACTAAGAAAATGACATAAAGGCTATGTTAACCAATTTGATGAAAATATTTCAAATTGTATATGAAAACACCCACTATACCCGATGATTGCATTAATGTACACAGCTATCATTTAATTAAAAAGAAAGACTTCATAAATTCTTTCCCCAAGCCGATATCTTCAAGTGTTTTTCCCACACTTACATTGAGGATTTTCATTGTTTCATGTCTTAGATTTAGATCTTTTATCCATCTTTTATCAGTTTTTCTGATTTGAGTAAGGTGTGAGTCCAGTTTCAGTCTTTTACATGTGGCTATCCAGTTCTCCCAGCATCACCATTCATTGAATAGGAATTCTTTCCCTAAGTGTATATGTTTTTGTTTATTTTATCAAAATAAGGGAGCTAGAAGATGTTAGTTTCACCTCATTGTTTTCCATTCAGTTGCAGATGTCTATGTCTCTATTTTTGTGCTGGTACCATGCTGTTTTGATCACTATGGCTGTGTGGTACAGCCTAAAGTCTGGTAGGCTGATGCCCCCAGCTTTATTTTCATTGCTATGAATTGCCTTAGCTATACAGTTTTTTTTCCAAGTTCCATACCAAATGAAAAATTATTTTTTCAAAGTCTTGAAAGTATAATGTTGGTATTTAATTGGGATGTTATTGAATCTGTATATTACTTTTAGAAATATAGACATTTTAACAATGCTGATTCTTCCAACCTATGAGCATGGCATGTTCTTCTGTTTCTTAGTATCTTCTGCTGTTTATTTTATCACGGTTTCATAATTTTCCTTACAGAGGTTCCTCACCTCTTTTGTTAGGTATATTTCTAGGTATTTCACTTTCTTTGAAGCTACTGTGTCCTTAATTAACTTCTCATCCTGGCTGTTAGTGTCGTATACAAAGGCTACTGACTTATGGACATTGATTTTTATATCTGGAGACCTTACTGTATTTTTTGATCATTTCCAAAAGTCTTGTGGTTGAATCTTTGAAGTTCCCTCAGTATATAATCTTATCATCAGCAAAGAAGGAGCATTTGACTTCCTCTGATCCCATTTGGATACCCTTTATTTCATTCTCTTGCCTGATTGGATTGGCTAGAAGTTCCAGCACTGCTGAATAGCAGTGGTGATAGAGACAACCTTGTCTGGTTTCAGTTCTATGTGGAAAAGCTTTCAGTTTTACTCAATTTGGTAAAATAATAACTGTGGGTTTTTTATAGACGGCTTTGATCAGTTTATGAAATGTTCCGCATATGCTTATAATCTTCAAGGCTTTAAGAAATACAGGATGTTGAATTTTATCAAATGCTTTTTCTGCATCGATTGAGAGGATCATATGGTCTTTGTTTTTGCTTCTGTTGATATACTGAATTACATTTATGTATTTGTGTATGTGAAATCAGCCCTGAATCTCTGGGGTGAAACCTACGTGATCATGATATATGATTTTTTTAAATCAGAAGTCATAATCTTTGGGGTAAATTTTTTTCAGAATTTTTGCATTTATATTCATTAGTGAAATTGGTCTGTAGTTCTCTTTTTCAGTTGAGTCTTTTCCTGATTTTGGTATCAGGGTGATGTTTGCTTCGTAGAACATGTTTGAGAAGACTCCTTCCTCTTCAATTAATGGGAATAATTTTTGCAGTATTGGTATAAGCTCGTCTTTGAAGGTTTGATAGAATTCTGGTATGAAGCTAACCAGAGCAGGGCATTTTTTTGTTGAGAGGTTTTTTATTTTGATTTTGATCCCAGTGCTTGAAGTAGGTCTATTCAGTATATTTATTTCTTCTTAGTTAAGTCTAAGGACAGGATTTGATTCCAAATCTGATCCCTTTCTTTCACATTATCAAATTTCTGGGCATAGAGTTTTTTGTAGTATTCAGAAATAATCTCTTGTATCTCTGTGGCATCTGTTGTTATTTCTCCTGTATTGCTTTTGATTGAGGTTACTAGAGATATTACTTTTCTCTTCTAGTTAGTCTGGCCAAAGTTTTATCTATTTTATTTATTTTTTCAAAAAAGCAACTTTTTGTTTCATCAATTTAACCTGACAGAAGCCATCTATTACAAACCCACAGCCAATATCATCCTGAGTGGAGTAAAATTAAAAGTATTTCTGCTTAGAACTGGAACCAGACAAGGATGTCCTCTATCACTACTACAATTGAAAAAAGTTTTGGAAGTTCTAACCAATGCTATCAGGCAAGAGAAGGATGTTAAGGGTATCCAAGTGGGGGCTGAAGAGGTTAAACTCTTGTTCTTTATTTGATGGTATGATCTTATACTTAGAAAACCCCAGGGACTCAACAAAAGTAATCCTGGATGTGATCACAAAATAGAGTATTGTTTTAAGGTATAAAATCTATGTCCACAAATCAGTAGCCTTTCTATATGCAAATAGTAGCCAAGTTTATAAGTCAATAAATAACACAATATTCTTCACGGTAGCTTCAAAAATAGTGAAATACCTAGACATTAAGAAGAAGAAGACATTAAGAAATGGAAGAATATATCATGCTCCTGGCTAGGAAGAATTAACATTTTTCAAATGTCTATACTCCCCAAAGCAATCTACATAGTTAATGCAATTTCTATTACAAAACCAATAGCATATTTTGAAGAACTATATATATATATATATATATATATATGGTTCTT
Organism: Otolemur garnettii; assembly: GCF_000181295.1. Taxonomy (NCBI): domain Eukaryota; kingdom Metazoa; phylum Chordata; class Mammalia; order Primates; family Galagidae; genus Otolemur; species Otolemur garnettii. The sequence continues at coordinate 163,565 of NW_003852716.1, forward strand.
CATTATGTATTGAAGTAAAAAAAAAAATCCTGTATAGTGAAGACAATTATTAGTAATAAAACTAAGTAGGAGGCATCACTTTAACAGATCTAACAGAGTTCAGGTTATAATAGTAATCCATAGTGGTCAAAATAGACTGGTACTAACACAAAAATAAACATAAATATATGTAACAGAATCAAAACCTCTTATTGCCATCTGATCTTTGATAAAATAAACAAAAGCTTACACTGGGGAAAAGAATCCATGCTCCGTATTTGATTCTGAGAGTAATGGATAACCACATGTAAAAGACTGAAACAAGACCTATAGCTTTCACTGCTTACAAAAATTTACTCAAGATGGATAAAAGATAGAGTAATAAAAATCGTGTGGGAAAAACTCTTTTTAATGTAATTTTTAAAATAGATTATAACTGTGTATATTAATGCATTTAAGGGGTATAGTGTGCTGGGTTTGTATACAATTTGAAATGCTTACATCAAACTGGTTTAATATAACTTTCACCTCACATACTTATTTGTTGTATTAAGACATTTATACTCTATTCTTAATAGTTTTAACAGTTTTCATTGTGCACATTAAGTGAGGTCCCACCAAATACTCTCACTCCTCCTGGCCATCACTCTCCTTCCTTTTCCCTCCTTCTTTCTGGACCTCAGTTGTGTTTTATCATTCATATGAATGTGTGGGTGATTATATATCAGTTTCACAACAGTATTTAGTACATCCGATAATTTTTCTTCAAGTTCTTGAGATACTTTACTAAGAAGAATATGTTCCAGCTCCATCCAGGTAAACATAAAATATATATAGTCTCCATGTTTTTTAATGGCTGCATAGTATTCCATTGTGTGACTATACCACAATTTGCTAATCCATTCATGAGTCAATGGGCACTTGGGCTGCTTCCATGGCTTGGAAATTATGAATTGGGCTCCAATAAACATTCTGGTGCAAATGTCTTTGTTGTAAAATTATTTTTGGTCATATGAGTATATACCTAGTAGAGGAATTGCAGGATCAAACAGCAGGTCTACTTTTAGTTCCATAAACATTCTCCAAACTTCTTTCCTGAAAGGACGTATTAGTCTGCATTCCCACCAGCAGTGTAGAAGTGTTCCCTTTTCTCCACATCCACACAAACATCATAGTTTTGGAATTTTGTTATGTGGGCTATTCTTACTGGAGTTAGATAATATCTTAAAGTGGTTTTGATTTGGATTTCTGTGATGAATAGAATTGAGGAGCATATTTTATGTGTTTATAGGCCCTGTGTCTGTCTGCTTCAGAGAAGCTTCTGTTCGTGTCTCTTGCCCACAAAGAAATGAGGTTATGTGTTCTTCTCTTATTTATTAGTCTGAGTTCTCTTTGGACTCTAGTTATCAGAAAGTTGTCAGAAATATAACCTGCAAATATCTTCTCCCAGGGATGCAAAGTTGGTTTAACACATGCAAATCCATAAATGTAATTAATCATTGTCTGCTTCCTTAAATTACTATGTTCTTGGCTATGCATAAGCTTTTTAGTTTGATCATATCCTAGGAATATATTTTTGGTGTTGCTTCAATTGCTACAGAGGGGGAGTCCTCCTCATAAAATATTCTCCCAGGCCAATTTCTTCAAGCATTTTCCCTGCATGCTCTTCTAGTATTTTTATAGTTTATAGTACAGGCCATCTATATTTGATTTCAAGGAAACAGACCTAACCTCTACGAACAAAACAAGACTCAGGTGAAGGAGTGGGAAATAATATTTCTGGAAAGTGGAAATCAGAAGAAATGAAGCACCATAGTTTTATTTCAGGTGCAAGTGGATTTAAAGCAACTAATGTTGAGAAAGACAAAGATGGTCACTATATATTTGTCAAAAATAGCAATACAATAAGAGGACATTGCAATTGCAAATATCTCTGCACCCTACTTAAATGCTCCCTGATTTATGAAATAGACCTTAATTGTTCTGAGCTGTATGATATCCTCTAACACCATAATACCTCAGGACTTTAATGCCCCTCTTATAGAATTGGAAAAATCCTCTAAACTGACACTAAACAAACATACAAGGGATTTAAACATAACTCTAGAACAACTGGGCTTAATAGAAATATACAGAACACAGTATCCCAAAGCTAAGGAATATGCATTCTTATAAGTGCATGGAATATACTCCAAAATTGATCATATCCTAGGACACAAGTCAAACTTCAACAAAATGAATGGAATTGAAATTATACCTTGCATCTTTTCTGACCCTATGGTAATAAATGTAGAACACAACTCCAACAAATATTTTCATCCCTACACAAAGGCAAGGAAACTAAACAACCTTATGCTGAATGAACACTTGGATCAAGAAGAAAAAAGGAGAAATTGTTAAATTCTTTGAACATAACAACAAGAAGCTACCAAAACCTACAAAATACTAAAAGAAGTAATCTTAACAAGAAAATGTGTGGCATTAGATGCCTACATACAAAACCATAAAGAACTCACATCACCACCCTAATAAGTTGTCTTAAGCAAATGGAAAATTAAGAGTAATCCAATCCCAAACCTAACAGAAGAAAAGAACTTACCAAAATTAAGTCAGTAATAAATTAAATTGGAAACAAAGAAATGATTCAGAAAATTAATGACACAGAAACCTAGTTCTTTGAAAAGAAAAACGGTCAATAAACTTTTGGCCAGATTAACCAGGAACAGAAAAACAAGATTCTCTAATAACTGCAATCAGAAACAAAAAAGGAAAAAATAACAACAGATACCACAGAGATAAAAGAGTTTAACTCCGACTACTATGAAAATCTCTATATACAGAAATTTGACAATGTGGAGAAAATGGACCAATATTTGGAATCACACCAACTCCCTAGAGTTAGCCAGGAGAAATAGATCTCTTGAATAGACCCATACCAAACACAAAATTTGAAGGAACAATGAAAAGAATCAAAAAAAGCTCTTGACCAGATGGATTCACACTGGAATTTGATCAAACTTTCAAGAAAGTGATACTGCCTATACTGCAGAAACTATTCTAAAACATTGAGAAGGAAGGAACCTACTCCAGCATGTTTTATGAAGCAAACATTACCCAGATTTAAAAACCAGGAAAGAACCAAACTAAAAAGGAGAACTACAGACTGATTTCACTAATAAATTTTGATCCATAAATAATAAAATCCTAGTAGATAGATTATAACTACACATTTTAAAAATTTACCTAATGATCAAGTAGGCTTTATTGCAGGGATGCAAAGTTGGCTTAACACATGCAAATCCATAAAAGTAATTCATCACATCAGTACAAGCAAAAACAAAGACCATGTGATCCTCTCAATAGATGTGGAAAAACCATTTGATAAAATTTGGCATATTTTTCTCACAAGAACACTTAAGAAAATAGGTATATATGGAGTATTTCTTAAACTGATTGAAGCCATCTATGACAACCCCAAAGCTACCATCATATTGTAAGGAGTAACACTGAAAGCTTTTCCACTTACAATTGGAAATAGGCAAGAATGTTCACTATTGCCACTACTATTCAACATAGTGCTCACAGTTCTAGCCAAAGTAATTAGGCAAGAGAAGAATATTGAGTGCAACTAAATGGGGGCAGAGGAGGTCAAACTCTCATTCTTTGTTGATGACATGATCTTATACTTAGAAAACTCCACAGACTCAAGAACAAGACTCTTGGATGTGATGAAGAAATACAGGATGATCTCCGGATAAAAAAATTAATGTCCTCAGAGCAGCACCTGTGGCTCAAAGGAGTAGGGTGTCAGCCCCATATACCAGAGGTGGTGGGTTCAAACCCAGCCCCGACCAAAAACAGCAACAACAAAAAAAAAGTCCACAAATAAGTAGTATTTGAACATAGCAATAACAGCCAAGTTGAGAAGAAAATCAAGGACACAGTAAACTTTACAGCAGATTAAAAAAGAAAAGTGAAATACCTAGGAATATACCTAAAAAGGAGGTGAAGAATCTCAGTAAGATAACTATGAAACCTCAAAGAAAGACACAGCAGATAAGCTAGGCATTGTGGCAGGCTCCTATAGTCCCAGCTACTCAGGAGGCTGAGGCAAGAGAAGCACCTAAGCCCAAGAGCTGGAGGTTGCTGTGAGCTGCAATGCCACTGCACTCTACTGAAGGTGACAAAATAAGACTCTGTCTAAAAAAAAAAAAAGACACAGCAGAAGACATTAACAAGTGGAAGAACATATCATGCTCCTGGCTGAAAAGGACCAACAATATTAAAATGTTTATACTTCCCAAAACAATCTACAGATTGAAAGCAATCCCTATTAAAATAGCAACATCATACTTTGAGGAACTGGAAAATATATTGATTCCTTTTGTATCAAAGAAGGAAAAAACTTGTATAGCCACTCAATTTTTGGTGGTTAAAACAAAGCCAGAGGCTTCAACCAACCAGAACTTAGGCTATATTAAAAGTACGCAGTGATCAAAATTGCACAATATTGGCAAAAAAAGACATACATAGACATATGGAACAGAATAGAAAACCACGAGATGAAACCAGGCTCTAGTTGACATCTGATGTTTGATAAACCCAACAAAAGCATGCACTAGAGAAAGAATCCCTATTCAAAAAATGGTTTTGGAAAAACTGGATAACAACTGAATAAAATACAAAACTGGACCCACACATTTTACCATGTACGAAAATTGAGTAAAGATGAATGAAAGATTTAAATCTAAGCCATGAAATCATAAAAATTCTACAAGAAACTGTTGGGAAAACTCTTGAGGATGTTGGCCTGGGGAAAGGTTCTATGAAGAAGACTTTTGTGGCAATTAGTTTGAACCCAACCTGGGCCAGGTAACAACAATGACAACTGCAGGATAAAAACAGCTGGGCATTGTGGCAGGCACCTGTAGTCCCAGCTACTTGGTAAACTGAAGCAAGATAATCTTTTAAGCCCAAGAGTTTGAGGTTGCTGTGAGCTGTGACACCACAGCACTCTACTAAGGGTGACATAGTGAGACTCTGTCTCAAAAAAAAGAAAAATCAACAAATGGGATTTAAACTGAAAATCTTATGCATAGCTAAGGACACAACAATCAAAGTAAATAGAAAACCTTTCGAGGAATTCTGGGAAGATAGCCAAATGGTAGCAACCCTGGTCAGAGGCTCCTGAGCAAAGGAAGAAAAACTGGTTAGAATCAGAATCTATGAAGCCAAAGATGGGGATCTGAGCCCAGAAAAGAAGTTCAGCCAGCTGTAAATCCAAGGAATAGCATTTAAGAACACAAAATACAGGTAGAAAGCAGGCCCCAGAACTGCTTGCTAGAGCCACACACCTTCCATGGGTGGCAGGTGGCCACAGAGGAGTCCCCTACTCTGGGCAGCCACAGAATTACTTCCTAGAGCCATGTGCACACTGCAGGCAGTGGTGGAGGAGTCTACTGCTCTGGGCAGGCCCAGAACTATTTACTAGCGCCATGTGCGTCCTGTGGGCAGAGGTGGAGGTGTTCCCTGCTCCAGGCTCCCACTCTAAGCAGGCTCAGATCGGCTTGCTAGTGCTGTGCATGCCCTGTGGGCTGCAGCAGAGGAGTTCCCTGCTCCAGACACTTGTGTTGGGCGGGTCCAGAACTGCTTGCTAGAGCGACAGGCAATCAGAGGGGCCACTGCAGAGGAGTCTACTGCTCCAGGCGGGCCCAGAACTGTTTGCTAGAGGCACCTGACCCTGTTGGCAGGAGCAGGGAGTTTCCTACTCTGGACTCCTGTGCCTGGAGGGCCCAGATCAGCTTGCTACTGCTAGTGCTGGTGCCATACATGCCCCGTTGGTGGTGGCAGAGTAGTCCTCTACTCCAGACAACCATGTGCGGTGGGCCCAGAACTGCTTGCTAGAGCCACACACAACCTGCAGGGCCATGACGAAGGAGTCCACTGCTCCAAGTGGGCCCAGAACTATATGCTAGAGCCATGTGCGTCCTGCAGGTGGTGGCAGAGGAGTTCCTTTGCTCCAAGATCCCACGCCGAGAGGGCCCAGATCGGCTTGCTTGTGTCACGTGAGTCCAGCTGGCAACAGGGAAAGAGTCCTCTGCTTCACCCCCCCCCAGCTATTCTGGTTGGGATGAACTAAGACTGATCTGGTTGCTCGCATGCCCTGTGCTACCGCTGCCATTCCCCCAAACACTGGCTGATCCAGGGGGGTTGAACTAGGACTGATCTAGCCACTACAGTTCCCCTGTTCCACTGGTTGCCCCAGTGGGGCCAAAGTAGGACTGATCTGGCTGTTACCGGTCTTATGCCCCCGGCTAGCCCTAGCAGGCCAAATGAGGTATAATCTAGCTATGCACACTCCCATGCACCTGTTGCTGTTACACTGTACCAGCTTGCCCCAGCACCCGAGAACTGGGATAAGACAACAGACATGCTCTGACTGTCTCTCTGGGCAACCAGAAGAAACCACCAACTGAACAGTTCTGATAAGGGCTCCAAACAAGGGAAACTCAGCATGGGGCAGAATCAGCTGATAAACTCTAGAAACTTAAATGATAAGAGTACATCAACTCCCCCTAGGAAAAATGAGGCAGATACAATTGAAGATCCCATCCATAAACAGATGGCTGACATGTCAGAAATCAAGTTTAGAATTTGGATAGCAAATGAGATTAACAGAATGAAAGAAAGGAGGGAACTAGAATTTCAAGAAATTATTCAAAAGATGTCTCAAGAATTCAACGATTTCAAAGATAAAATAACCAAAGAATTTGAAATAATGAGACAAGAGGTTGCAGCCCTCAAGGAACTGAAAGATACAGTGGAATTCATCCATAACAGAGTGGAACAGGAAGAAGAAAGGATCGCTGACATTGAAGACAAAGCTTTTGAAGAAGCCCAGGAGCACAAAGATCAAAAGAAATGGAGAACAAAAACAGATCTTTCTCTCAGAGAGCTCTTGGATAATTCAAAGAAAACTAATATTCACCTTATAGAAATCTCCAAAGGTGATGAAGTTGCTTCACAAAACACAGAGGCTCTTCTTCATGAAATTATGAAAGAGAAATTTCCCGACATGTCAAGATATTCTGAAATTCAGATAGCAGATAGTTTCAGAAACCCACCACACCTCAACCCTAATGAGACATCTCACAGGCACATCATAAATAACTTCACTAAAATTAATATGAAAGGGAAAATTCTGAAAGGAGTCAGATGTAAGAAAACTAACCTACAAGGGGAAGTGTATTAGGATGACTGCAGATCTCTCGGCTGAAAGCTCTCAGGCTAGAAGAGGATAGTCATCGA
>NW_003852716.1:171057-172570 GCF_000181295.1 Otolemur garnettii
TTTTGATCACATTCCAACTTCCATAGTAGTGAAAGGATTAAAAATGTCTACTGGACTTTCCAGCAACTCGATGCCCAAAATTTTACCAGACTTATCAATAATTTTAATCAATGTGAATGGCTTAAATTGTCCCCTAAAGAGGCACAGATTGGCTGATTGGATACAGAAACTCAGACCAGGCATCTTTATATACAAGAATCTCATCTTACCTTAAAAGACAAATATAGACTCAGGGTGAAGGGATGGTCATTTATATTTCAGGCAAAAGGAAGGCAGAAAAAAAAGCAGATGCTGCAATTTTATTTGCAGATACAATAGGGTTTAAACCAACAAAAATAAACATAGACAAGGATGGCCACTTTATATTTGTTAAGGATAATACTCAACATGACGAGATCTCAATTATCAACATCTATGCACCCAACCAGAATGCACCTCAATTTATAAGAGATATTCTAACTGGCATAAGCAACTTGATCTCTCCCAGCTCCATCATTGTCGAGATTTTAACAATCTTTTGCCAGTGTTGGACAGATCCTCCAATATGAAGCTTAGCAAAGAAATTTTGAATTTAAATTTAACTATTCAACTTTTGGACCTAACAGATATATACAGAACTTTTCATCCTAACAAAACTGAATACACATTTTTCTCATCAGTCCATGGAACATACTCCCAAAACGATCACATCTTAGGTCATATGTCTAACCTCAGTAAATTTAAAATAATAGAAATTATTCCATGCATCTTTTCGGACCATCATGGAATAAAAGTTGAACTCAGTAACAACAGAATTTGCAGTCTCATACAAAAACATGGAAGCTAAATAACCTTATGCTGAATGATAGACGGGTCAAAGAGGAGATCAAGAAGGAAATTACCAAATTTTTAGAACAAAACAATAAAGAAGACACAAATTATCAGAACCTGTGACATATCACATACGCAGTCCTAAGAGGGAAATTTATAGCATTTCAAGCATTCCTCAAGTCAATGAAAAGAGAGGAGGTTAACAAATTAATGGGACATCTAAAGCAACTGGAAAAGGAAGAACATTCCAATCCCAAATCCAGAAGAAAAAAATAAATAACCAAAATTACAGCAGAACTAAATGAAATTGAAAACAAAAGGATTATACAACAGAACAATAAACCAAAAAGTTGGTTTTATGAAAAGGTCAATAAAATAGATAAAGCTTTGGCCACCCTGACCAAGAAAAAAAGAGTAAATCTCTAATCTCATCAATCAGAAATGGTAAAGATGAAATAACAACAGACCCTTTGGAAATTCAAGGAATCCTTAATGAATATTACAAGAAGTTTTCTTCCCAGAAATATAACAATCTGAAGGAAATTGACCAATACTTGGAAGCACGCCACCTCCCAAACTTAGCCAGAATGAAGTGGAAATCTTGAGCAGGCCTATATCACATTCTGAAATAGCATCAGATATACAAAATCTCCCTAAAAAGAAAAGCCCATGACCAGATGGCTTCACATCAGAATTCTACCAA
>NW_003852716.1:175184-185221 GCF_000181295.1 Otolemur garnettii
TCACATAGGATCAGAAGAGATCAAACTTTCACTCTTCACAGATGACATGATTGTATACCTGGAAAACACTAGAGACTCTTCTACAAAATTCTTAGAAGTGATCAAAGAATACAGCAGCATCTCAGGTTACAAAATCAACACCATAAAATATGTCAGTAGCTTTTATATATACCAACAATAGTCAAGCAGAAAAAACAGTTAAGAACTCTATTCCGTTTACAGTAGTCCCAAAGAAGATAAAATATTTGGGAGTTTACCTAACAAAGGACGTGAAAGATCTCTATAAAGACAACTATGAAACTCTAAGAAAAAAAATAGCAGAAAATGCTAACAAATGGAAAAACATACCTTGCTCATGGCTGGGAAAAATTAACATTGTTAAAATGTCTATACTACCTAAAGGAATATATAATTTTAATGCAATCCCTATTACAGTTCCATTGTCATACGTTAAAGATCTCAAAAAAATAATACTTCATTTAATATGGAATCAGAAAAAAACACGAATAGCCAAGACTATGTTCAGAAACAAAAACAAAGCAAGAGGAATCACGCTACCAGACATCAGACTATACTATAAAGCCATATGATCAAAACAACATGGTACTAGATGTATGGAACAGAATAGAGAACCAAGAGATGAACCCAGCTACTTACCGCTATATGATCTTTGACAAGCCAATTAAAAACACTGAGTGGGAAAATAATTCTCTATTTAACAAATGGTGCTGGATGAACTGGCTGGCAGCCTGCAGAAGACTGAAACTGGACCCACACCTGTCACCACTAACTAAGATAGACTCTCACTGGATTAAAGACTTAAATTTAAGACATGAAACTATAAAAATACTAGAAGAAAGTGTAGGGAAACACTTGAAGAAATTGGCCTGAGTATGAATATTTTATGAGGAAGACCCCCCAGGCAATTGGAGCAACATCAAAAATACACTACTGGGACTTCCTTAAATTAAACAGATTCTGCACAGCCAAGAATACATTAAGAAAAGCAAGCAGACAGCCCTCAGAATGGGAAAAGATATTTGCTGGTTATGCTTCCAACAAAGGTCTAATAACCAGAATCCACAGACAATTCAAACATATTAGCAAGAAGAGAACAAGCGATCCCATCTCAGTGTGGGCAAGAGACTTAAAGAGAAACTTTTCTGAAAGAGACAGATGCATGGCCTATAGATATATGGAAAAATGCTCATCATTTCTAATCATCAGAAAAATGCAAATCAAAACTACTTTGAGATATCATCTAACACTAGTAAGATTAGCCCATATCACAACATCACAAAATCAGAGATGCTGACGGGGTTGTGGAGAAAAGGGAACACTTCTACACGCTGGTGGGAATGCAAACTAATACATCCCTTTTGGAAAGTCATATGGAGAACACTTAGAGAACTAAATATAGATCTGTCATTTGATCCTATAATTCCTCTGCTAGGTATATATTGAGAAGACTAAAAATCACACTATAATACAGATATCTGTACCAGAATTTTCATTGCAGCCCAATTCACAATTATTAGGTCATGGAAGAAGCCCAAGTGCCCATTGACCCATGAATGGATCAATAAACTATGGTATATGTACACCATGGAATACTATGCATCCACAAAGAAAGATGGAGACTTTACCTCCTTCATGTTTACAAGGATGGAGCTGGAAAATATTCTTCTTAGTAAAGTATCTCAAGAATGGAAGAAAACGTATCCAATGTACTCAGCCTCATTATGAATCTAATTGCTAAGTATCATAGGAAAGCTATAATCCAATTGTAGTCCACGAATATGGGGAAAGGGGAGAGGGAAGGGAGGTGGGGTGAAGGATGGGTGTAGGGAGGGTGATTGCTGGGTCACCAGCAGTGTGATCACGCCTATGATTTATCCTATAAGGGTACATGTGAATCTTTCTAGATCTCGAATATAAATGTCTTAATACAATTATGAGAATGACATAAAAAAATCAAGTTTACTCATGAATTCCACATTGTATATCAAATCATTACATTGTACCCCATAAATGCATACAGTTATGATTTTAATTAAAAATTAAATTAAGGGGCGGCACCTGTGGCTCAAGGAGTAGAACACCGGCCCCATATGCTGGAGGTGGTGGGTTCATACCCAGCCTCAGCCAAAAAAAAACTGCAAAAAAAAGAAAACCAAAAAAAAATTAAATTAAAAAGGAGAGAAAAATATGCAATATACAAGATAAAAAACGTTATTGAATATATTGAGTATTACACTTTTTATATAGTTTCTTCCTTTCTTAAAATGTGTATGCATTATTGACACCCTGTGTATGTATGCGTATTTAAAATATCTATATATTGAAATATATTAAAATTAAATAATTCTTAAAATATGTATGTATAATAGGAGGATAAAACCGGTAGCTTGGAAGAGAAACAATCCTTGAATAACTGTCTGTTTTCAACGTGATGCAATGAAAAGTTATTTGTGTTCTGCCTAAAAAAAGTACAAGGGAAAAACAAAGATAAGTTCACACACAAGCAACAATGCTGTGTTAAAAATTCATAGCAATGTCCTCACCTAAGTCCTACAAATTCATTGACAAAGAAGAAAGAGGTTTCATAACTGCCTCAGACCTTCAATGATACCGATGTGTCTGTGGTCCTCAACTTACTCTTGTAATTCCCTTCCCTCTTAGCAAAACAGTAGTCCAAATTCATAGTCACTTTAAATGATTCTTTAGGACATTAGTTCACCACTTTATCAGTTTGATGTCTTTCTGAACAAAAGTCACGTTCTTTGTTGAAAAAATATATAAAACCTGATGGACTTTCCTTTGTAGGTCAGATGTTGCTTATGCCTACCTGCCTGTGGAATTTTCTCCTTCATTTCGATGTTGTCCTTGTTAATTACAATGTATCTTGGAGATGATTTATTTGAATTAAGTCTTCCTAGGGTTTTGTCATCATTTAGAATCTGGACTTCTGAATCTCTGGTGGTGTTTGGGAAATCTTCTACAATACTATCTTCAAGTAGAGTTTCCATGCTTTTAGCACTCTCTTCTTTTCTGTCAGGAATATCTATAACTCACATATTTGTACACTTTGTATAACCCCAGATGTTTCTCAGATATTTCTCCACTTTTTCTCTTTTTTCTTCTGCCTCTTTTAATGACTGTGTTAGCTCAGGAGCTTTGTCTTTAAGATGAGAGAGTCTCCTACATGGTTTCATTTATGGCTGAAACTTTTTGCTGTGTTTTGAAACTCCCTGAATGCCTCTTTTAATCCAACAAGCTCCATAATATTTTTCATAATGTTGTCCAGTTCTTTGGTGTATTTCCCGTTAATTTCATTCATTTCCTGGGACATTTATTGGTCTTCTTTTTGCTGATTTTCGGTTACCTCTTCAATTCCATTCATCTTATTTGTGATCCATATTCTGAATTCCATTTCTGTCATTTCAACAATTTCTTTATAACTGAAGTTCTCTGCTGTAGATTCATTGGGATCCCTTGGAGCTGTTGATATGTTCTGATTTCTTATGTTTCCAGGGTTCTTTTGCTGGTTTTCTTCATCTGTGGTTTCTTTCTTCAACTCTGATGAAAATGGTTTTTATGCCTAAAAAAATACCTACTTCGAAGGTCTCATACTGGATTTATATAAAGAGAGGCCGTTAGATGGCGCTGTAGCATCAGCTGTAACAATCGCAGCTCAGCGTGGTTTTTTGTGCCTATTCCCTCTGCTGAGTGCCTTGCTTTCATCCAGGCTTCAGGGAACTGGCAGCTTGATGTTGGCAGATCCCTCACAATACTTTGAATTTTGGAGCAGGATTTCCAGCACTGCTGCTGTGGTGGAGGCTCTGGGTTGGGGTCTTGTGGGCCAAGTACAGCTCTGGAGACTTAGAGATGAAGTCTCCAGCCTGGTGGGGAAGCTGGATGCTCAGAAGTGGAGCAAGAATCTCCACAGGGAATGCCTTAGGTGCAGGAATGGGGAGGACGCTGAGACACAGTGTTAAAACAGGACCTAGAATCCCAAAGGAGGTTCATGGAGCAGGGCAGGGTTTATACAACCTGAATAGTGGGGCACAACCACACAAGCAGTAGTTCATACCTAGAGGGCAGAGGCTGAGCCAACTGCATGGCAAATCAATTAGCAGGGTTTGGGGGCCAGAAGGAAGCCACATCAAGCAGAGCTTACTTGAGTACCTGTGGCCGGGGATCACAGAGGTCTGTGGATCCTTCTGAGGACCCACCAAAGTGGAGGAGTGACCTACTGTCTCCTGGGATGTAGCCTGCTAAGCCCGCCTTTGCATTTCTTGTGCCCTGATAGTTTTGTGTTGTATGGGGGAATCATTTGGTTTCAGGTCACTGAGAGAAGCCATGGGTCAATCCACTCCTTCCTGGCCCACTACAAGCCCAGTGTGGTGTACTCAATATCTCAGGATGGCCCTATCTGATGTCCTTTCCCTTCTAGTGCTCCCTGTCTGGTAAAATAAACCTGCACAGATTTCAGGTTGAGACTCAGACTGAATCAGTGGATGGCTTCATAAAATCTTTCCCCAGGTCAACATCCTCAAGAATTTTTCCCACACTTTCTTCGACTGTTTTTATTGTTTCATGTTTTTGATTTAAATATCTTATTCAATGTTTGTTTGTCAGTAAAAGGTTCAAATTGTTCATTAAATATGAAGCTTAGTTTAGCAGAATACGGAATCTTGGGTTGAGAGTTTCTTTCAGAAGCTTAAAGACAGATGAACTCTTCTAACATCTAAAGTTTCCATTGAAAAGTTTGATGTCACCCTGATGTTTTTCCTCTTGTAGGTAGGAAGTGCCTATACTTGGCTGCTTGTGAGAGAGGATATGGGAAAATGTGAGGTCTAAGACAACAGAGGTCTTCTCAAGGAGACCCCAAAAATACAACTGCCAAAGTCTTCTCTGTGGTTACCAGGCTGTTACAAATGTGTAGAAACTTAATTTCCTGGGACCCATAACTAAAACTTGATTCTACTTCTGTAAAAGCCTGAGCTTGCTTCTCCAACTTGATTCAAACTGACGAATGAGTAAGGTACATGTGGGCCAGAACTTTCTAACTGGAGATAAAAAGGGGAAGACCGAGCCAGTAGGAGAGTGCGGCCATTTTTAGAAACTTGTCTGCCATTGCTCCACCAGCTGGGAAAAGTCCTTCCTCTTTTAAACACGATGTTTGGGTGTTCTCTCCATTGGGCCTCATCTATCTGCAACATTTCTGGTTCCCTGACCAGGAAGAGAGCTCACTCAAGGAGAGAACAAGCTCAGACACACCTGATGGTTGCCAACACTTGGGCAATGTGGACCACTGAATGCTCCAGGGATGTCAGATTTGCCTCCCTGTGTGGATGCCTCACCTGAGTGGAGAAAAGGCCTGCTGGGCAGGGCCTTGAGGAGTCAAACACCAGGAAGAATTGGAATGCAGGAACTGGCACCTACACTAGGTGATGTTTGAGGCAAGGTAGGATCAATTGGGGCTCACTATGTTTGAGTAGAAGAGGGATCTGATCAACCCCTGGGTGTTAGATAACTGGAAGGACTGTGGGAAGTATACAAAAGAGTGGGGGTATAGTAAAGAAGTATAAGTTATCAAAACTGTGGGATACTGCAAAGGCAGTCCTGAAAGGGAAATTTATACCATTAGATGCCTTCATCTAGAAAACAGAAAGAGAACAAGTGAACAACTTAATGGAAAACCCCAATAAATAGAAAAAGGAAGAATAATTTAACCCCAAACCTAGCAGAATAAAAGAAATAAACAAAAATCAGACCAGATCAGCATACTTTCATGAACAGAACTCTTAAGGAAATAGGTATAGAAATGACATTTCTTAAACAGATAGAGGCCGTCTCCAGCAAACCCACAGCCAATATCATATTGAATGGAATAAAATTGAAAACATTTTCACTCCGATCAAGAACTAGGCAAGGAAGCCTATTGTGTCCACTGATAATTAACATTGTAATGGAAGTATTAGCCATCACAATGAGACAAGAGAAGGTTATCAAAGGTATCCAAATAGGGTCAGAGGGGATCAAACTCCCACTTTTTGCAAAAGATATAATTTTATACCTAGAAATCCCCAGAGACTCAACAACAAAACTCTTAGAAGTGATCAAGGATACAGCAGTGTCTCAGGATACAATATCAATATTCACAAATCAGTGGTTTTTATGTATACCAACAATAGTCAAGCTGAGAAAACAGTCAAGGACTCTATTCCTTTTACAGAAGTGCCAAAGAAGATGAAATATCTGGGAATTTACCTTAAAAAGGACATGAAAAATCTCTATAAAGAGAACTATGAAACTCTGAGAAAAGAAATAGCTGAAGATGTTAACAAATGAAAAAACATACCATGCTAATGGTTGAAAAGAATCAACTTTGTTTAAATGTCCATACTACCCAAAGCAATATACAAATTTAATGGAATCACTATTAAAGCATCACTGTCATAGTTTAAGGATCAGGAAAAACTAATACTTCATTTCATATGGAATCATAAAAAACCTCAAATAGCCAAGATATTACTCAGAAACAAAAACAAAGCAGGAGGAATCACACTACCAGACTTCAGGTTATACTATAAATGTATAGTCATCAAAACAGCATGGTACTGGCACCAAAGTAGACAGGTAGATGTATGGAGCAGAATAGAGAACCAAGAGATGAATCCAGAAACTTATCATCATTTCATCTTTGATAAGCCTATAAAAAACCTAAATTGGGGGGCAGAGCCAAGATGGCGGACTGCAGCCAGCTTTTTACAGAAGCTCTCATCCAGAAGGAGGCTTAAAGGACAGAAGTTTATCAAGTTAGCTGATGGTTTGGAGCAGAGCCAAAAGAGAAGATTGAAGAGTGCACTTCAACCTTCCTGAAGTGAGCTGCAACCTCAAAAATCCAACTAAAAGGTACAAAATCCACCACCAAGTGAACGGGAGTCCCCTCCCCCACAAAAAGAGCTCGCAGTTTACTCCATGCAAACAAGCGAGCAGACTTCAAACTTCCTCCCACTCTATCCCACTGGAGAAATCTCCTAAAAACTGGACCTCCTACCCCTGCTGGCATGCCACGGCACCCTGTGGCCAGGCATAAAACTGTAAAACTGTATAAAACTGTATATATTCCCCACCTAGAACATTGAATTCCGAGGAGTCCCCACCCACTCACTCCGAGGTCTGGAGGTTTGTTACCTATGGAATCCAGATTCTTGGGCATCTCCTTGGGAGAGTTGGAGGGGGAAAGGGCTGGTGCTGTTCTGTGCTGACTGTGGTACAGGCGTGAAGAGAGGAAGACTGGCTTGGGGAATGCCAATACAGTAATAATGGCATCCTGAGCTGCAAACTGACGCCATTCCAGCCCCATCTCTGGGCAGAGGTTCGGGACAGCAGCCGCAGGTAAAACTCAGAGAACTTTCATAAGTAGAGCACCAACCTTCAGGGTGTAATCCCCCTTAGACAAAGGCAGTGGGTGGGCAGAGGCTAGAATTGACACCTGACTGTAAATTGCTATTTGTCTGCTGCCCAGAGCTGAATGCAAGGACTTGCAGAGAAATCTAGATGGACAGAAGCCTAATTTAAGAACAGCAAGGCCCCCCTGCCAAACTCAGATTTCTGGCTGATTTTGCAAGTCGTAAATCCCGGGAGAAGTGGCCTACTGGAGTGAATAGGGCTACAGACCTGGGGGATTACAAGTGACTGGGGGCAAGGTGGGGAAGGAGGTATTAACCTTCGCAGACTAACCCATTTGCCGGGTGGGTCCCTTTGCCCTCACAGAGCACTGGAGCAAGTTATATCTGAGCTGCAAGCAGACCCCCCTTGTCTAGTGCACAGACATTTGAACTCTTCCACCTGAAATGGGTGTTGACTGCGACAACAGATTTGGACCCCTTAAACCTGGCAGACCACCCAAGGACTATTCAAAGGGGCACCCCAGGTGTATGATTGAGGGAAGGTTTGAACTATATAAAACTATATATTCTCTACCTGCAACATTGAACTCCGAGGAGTCTCCACCCACTCAATCTGAGGTTTGGAGCTTTGGAGTCCAGATTCTTGGGCATCTCCTTGAGAGAAGTGGAGGGGGAAAGGGCTGGTGCTGTACGGTGCTGACTGTGGCACAGACGTGAGGAGAACAAACAGAGGTTCGGGACAGCAGCCACAGGTAAAACACAAAGAACTTTCATAAGTAAACCACCAACCTTCAGGGTGGAATCCCCCTCAGACAAAGGCAGTGGGCTGGCAGAGGCTAGAATTGACACCTGTGTGTAAATTGCTATTTGTCTGCTGCCCAGAGCTGAATACAAGGACTTGCAGAGAAACCTAGGTGGACAGAAGCCTAATTTAAAAATGCAATGCCCCCCTAATGAACTCAGATTCCTGGCTGATTTTGCCAGTCATAAATCCCAGGAGCAGTGGCCTACTGGAATGAATAGGGCCACAGACCTGAGGGATTATGAGTGACTTGGTGCAAGGTGGGGAAAGAGATGTTAACCTTGCCAGACTAACCCACTTGTTGGGTGGGTCCATTTGACCTCACGGAGTGGGGCAGGCCCAAAACTACTTGCTAGAGTTGCACACCTCACGGGCAGCAGAAATGATCCCTGCCCCAGGCTCCGGCTCTGGGCAGGCCCAGAATTGCTTGCTAGTGCTGCGGGCATCCTGTGGGCAGTGGCGGAGGAGTCCTCTGTTCCATGTAGACCCAAAACAGCTTGCTAGAAACACACATACCACACGGGGGCAAGGGGATGCGTTCCCCACTCCAGCCACCCAAGCTGGGGAAGCCTAGAACTGCTTGCTAAAGCCACGTGCGCCCTGCAGGTGGTGGTGGAGGGGTCTACCACTCTGGGTAGGCCCAGAACTGTTTGCTAGACCCACCAATGGAAGTGGGGAAGTTCCCGGATCCAGGCTCCCATGATGGGAGGGCACAGATTGGCTTGCTAGTGCCTTATGCTTCCATCGGGCGACAGTCAAGGAGTCCTCTGCTCCCCCCCAGCTACTCGGCCAGAGATGAATTAGGACTGATCTGGTTGCTCGCGTACCCTGAACTACCGCTGCCATTCCCCCACCCCCTGGCTGTCCAGGGTTCTGAACTAGGACTGATCTAGATACTACAATTCCACTTTTCCACCAATTGCCCTGGAGGAGCCGAACTAGGACTGATCCCGCTGCTGCTGGTTTCCTGCCCCCCCCCGTCGCCCTGGCAGGCTGAACGAGGTCTAATCTGGCCACGAACACTCCCATGCAGCTGCTACCGTTCCACTGCACCCCGGTTGTCCCAGAACCTGAGAACTGGGAGGAGACAACAGACACACTTGGCCTGTCTCCCTGGGCAACAAAAAGAAGCCACGAAAAGAACAGTTCTGATAAGGCCTCTAAACAAGGTAAACTCATCATGGGGTGGAATCAGCATAAAAACTCCAGCAACTTGAATAACCAGAGTAGATCAACTCCTCCAAAGGAAAATGGGGCAGACAAAATTGAAGACCCCATCCACAAGCAAACGGTAGCAATGTCAGAAATCGAGTTCAGAACTTGGATAGCAAATAAGATTAAATGAATGGAAGAAACGAAGGAACTAGGAGCTCAAGAAATTATTCAAAAGATTTCTCAAGAAATTATTCAAAAAATATCTCAAGATATTGTTCAAAAAATATCTCAAGAAATTATTCAAAAGATGTCTCAAGAACTCAACGATTTCAAAGACAAAATGATCAAAGATTTTGAAACACTGAGACAAGAGGTTGCAGCCCTCAAGGATCTGAACAACATGGTGGAATCCCTCCAGAATGAAGTGCAACAGGCAGAAGAAAGAATCTCTGACTCTGAAGACAAAGCTTTTGAAGAAGCCCAGAAGCGCAAAAATGAAAAGAAATGGAGAGCAAAAACAGATCTCACTCTCAGAGAACTCTAGGACAAATCGAAGAAAACTAATATTCGTCTTATAGGAATCCCTGAAGGTGATGAAGTTGCTTCACAAAACACAGAGGCTCTTCTTCATGAAATTATGAAAGAGAACTTTCCAGACA
>NW_003852716.1:189536-193185 GCF_000181295.1 Otolemur garnettii
CCCAAGTGCCCATTGATCCACGAATGGATCAACAAACTGTGGCATATATACACCATGGAATACTATGAAGCCATAAAGAAAGATGGAGACTTTACGTCCTTCATGTTCACATGAATGGAGCTGGAAAATGTTTTTCTGAGCAAAGTATCACAAGAATGGAAGAAAAATTATCCAATGTACACACCCCTATTATGAAACTAATTAATACCTTTTATATGTAAGCTATAACCTAATAACAGCCTAAGATTACAGTAAGGGGGAAGGGCGAGGGGAGGGGGAAATTTTGGAGGGAGGGGGATTGGAGGGATTACTTCTGAGGTTTATCTTACAAGGGTACAAGTGAATCTTTTTAAGAGCAGAATGTGAACGTTTTAAAATAATAACTAAGAAAATGACATGAAGGCTATGTTAACCAGTTTGATGGAAGTGTTTCGGAATGTGTATGAAAACCCCACACTGTACCCCAGAAGTGCATTAATAGTTACCATTCAATAAAAGAAAAACCTAAATTGGGAGAAAGATTCTCTATTTAACAAATGGTGCTGAGTGAACTGGTTAGTGACTTGCAGAAGACTGAAACTGGACCCAAACCTTGCACCATTAACAAAAATTGACTCTCACTGTATAAAAGATTTAAACTTAAGACCTGAAACTACAAAATTCTTGGAGAAAATGCAGGGGAAACATTTGAATAAATTGGCCTGGGAGAATATTTTATGAAGAGGACAGCCCTGGGAATTGAAGAAACACCAGAAATACATTACTGGGATCTGATCAAACTAGAAACCTTCTGCATAGCTGAGAACACAGCAAGTAAAGTAAGCATACAGCCCTCAGAATGGGACAAGATATTTGCCGGTTATGTTTCTGACAAAAATTTGATAACTAGAATCCACATAAAACTCAAACTAATTAATAAGAAAACAACAAGTCCATTTTATTGTCAGCAACAGATTTGAACAGAAGCTTCTCTTAAGAAGACAGGAGCATGGCATGAAAAAATGCTAATCATCTTTAATCATTAGAGAAATGCAAATCAAAACCATTTTGAGATATCACATAACTCCAGTAAGGGAAGCTCACATAACAAAATCCCAAAACTATAGATTTGGGCATGGATGTGGAGAAAAGGGAACACTTCTGCACTGCTGGTGGAAATGCAACCTAATATGTCCCTTTTGGAAAGAAACATGGAGAACACTCAGGGATCTAAAAGTAGACTTGCCATTAAATCTTTCAATTCCTCTACTAGGAATATGTCCAAAAGACCAAAAATAACTTCATAATAATGATATTTGGACCAGAATTTTTACTGTAGCCCAATTCATAATTGCTAAGTCACAGAAGAAGCCCAAGTGCCCATCAACCCATGAATGTATTAATATATTGTGATATATGTACACCATGGAATATTATGTGGCCTTTAAAAAGATGGAGACTTTACTTCTTTTATGTTTACATGAAACATAAAAGAATGTTTATGGATGGAGCTGGAACATATTCTTCTTATTAAAGTATCTCAAGAATGGAAGAAAAAGTACCCAATGTACTCAGTACTATTATGAAATCAATATATAATCAACCACACTTCCATATGAAAGATAAAAGACAACTAGAGCCCAGGATGAAGGAGGCAAAAGGAGAGGTAGAGGATGAGAGTGGGGAGGTTGGGTTGAGGGAGGGTAATTGGTGGGACCACACCGGTGGTGCATATTGCAAGGATACATGTCAAATCTATTCAGTGTAGAGTATAAATATCTTAACACAATAATTAAGTGAGGTGAAACCTATGTTGACTAGTTTGATGTAAGCATTCCAAATTGTAAATAAAATCATCACATTGTACCCCCAAAATGTATTAATGTATACAATTATGATTTAATAAAATATTTTTAAAAATCAGAAAACAATTACATGAAATAGAGACAAGAATCATTCAGAAGATCAGCAATTCGAGCCAATAGCTTAATGGTTAGAGCACCGGCTCTGACATGAGTGTGGCAGGTTTGAACTC
This sequence comes from Otolemur garnettii, assembly GCF_000181295.1. NCBI lineage: Eukaryota > Metazoa > Chordata > Mammalia > Primates > Galagidae > Otolemur > Otolemur garnettii. Next base: position 191,551 of record NW_003852716.1, read on the forward strand.
AGACCCATCCTTTTACACAAACAAACAAACAAAAAAACAAAAAAGAAAAATAGATCATCAAAACAAAAAGTTGGTTATCTGAAAATATTAATAAAATCAATGAACCATTGGCCACACTAACCAAAACCAATAAAGTAAGATCTCAAATAACCTCAATCAGAAACAAAAAAGGGGAAATAACAACAAATACCACAGAAATCCAAGAAAACCTCAGTAATTACTAAGATAACTCTATGCCCAGATATTTTTTAAAAAACAGAAAAAATGGATCAATACCCGGAAACATATTTCTTGTCTCAATTCAACCAAAAACCATTAGAAATTTTGAGTAGATTAATATTCAGCACTGACATTCCATGAACAATCCAAAATCTTCCAATAAAGAAAAGCCACGGACCAAATGGTTTCACATCAGAATTCTACCTCTTTGAAGAAATAGGAATTAGTAGCTGTATTACATAACCTATTCCAATATATATAGAAGGAAGGAATACTCCTCAACATGTTCAATAAAGCAAATATAACCCTGATTCCAAAACCAGGAAAGAACGCAGCAAAAAAAGGAAAGCTATAGGCCAGTATCATTGATAAATATAAATGCAAAAATATTCATCAAAATCCTAGTGAAAAGAATACAGCTAAACATTAAAAAAATTATGCACCATGATCAAGTAGGGATCCCTTATCCCAGAGATGCAAGTTTGGCTCAACATATGAAAATCCATAAATGTCATTCACTACATAAACAAAGTAAAAAACAAAGACTATATAATTCTCTTAGCTGATGAAGAAAAGGAATTTGACAAAAGCCAGCATTCTTTTTGGTTTCTTTTTTCTTTTTTTTTTTTTTTTGACAATAACACTTAATGAAATAGGTATAGGTGGAAAAATTCCTAAACTGATAGAGTCCATTTACAACAAACCCACAGCCAATATCATAATGAATGAAACAAAACTGAAAGCATTTCCATTAGAACTGGAACCAGACAAGGATGCCCAGTATTGACAGACATTCAACATAGTGCTGTAATCAGGTAAGAGAATCAGATCAAGCATGTTCAAATGTGGACAGAGGAGAGGAAATTGTTGCTCTTTGTGGATAACATGATCTTATACCTGGAAAAAACCCAGGGACTCAACTATAAAACTATTAGAAGTAATCGAAAAATATAGTAATGTCTCAGGATACAAAATCAATGTCCACAAATCAATAGCCTTCCTATATGCCAATAACAGTGAAATTGACAATCAAATTAAAGACACAATACCTTTCAACAAGATCCTAACCAACAGAATCCAGTGACACATCGAACAAATCATAGACCACGACCAAGTGGATTTTTCCCAGGATCTCAAGGATGGTTCAACATACGTAAATCTATAAATATAATTCATCACACGAACAAATTATAAAACAAAGACCATATGATTCTCTCAATTGATGCAGAAAACACTTTTGATAACATTCAGCATCCCTTTGATCAGAACACTTAAGAAAATTTGTATAGAAGAGACATTTCTTAAACTGATAGAGACCATCTACAGCAAGCCTACAGCCAATATTGCATTGAATGGAGTCAAACTGAAATCATTTCCACTCAGATCAGGAACCAGGCAAGGGTGCCCATTGTCTCC
>NW_003852716.1:195519-198087 GCF_000181295.1 Otolemur garnettii
ATAATAACTAAGAAAATGACATGAAGGCTATATTAACCAGTTTGATAGAAGTGTTTCAGATTATGTGTGACAACCCCACACTGTACCCCAGAAGTTCATTAATGTACATAGTTACCATTCAATTAAAAAAAGACACAATTCCTTTCATAGTAGCTCCAAAGAAAATGAAATACCTGGGAGTATGTCTAACAAAGAATGTGAAGGATCTCTATAAAGAGAACTCTGAAACCGAGTAAAGAAATAGCAGAAAATGTTAACAAATGAAAGAACATACCGTGCTCATGGCTGACAAGAATCAACATTTTTAAAATGTTGATAAGACCCAAAGCAATCTAAAGATCTAAGGCAATCCCCATCAAAACACCATTATACTTTTAAAAACTTTAAAAAAGGTACATTGTTTTATATGAAACCAGAAGAAACCCTGAATACCCAGTACAAATTTAAGAAATAGAAACAATTCTGTAAGCAACATATTACCAGACATTAAGTTGTACTACACATTTATAATGAACAAAACATCATGGTACTGGCAAAAAAAAAAAAAAAAGAGAGAGAGACATAGGTTTATGGAATAGACTAGAGAACCTACAGATGAACCCAGCCACATATTACCATCTAATCATTGGTAAACTAAACTAGGAGGGGTCCTGCCCTAGGGGCAGGGTTCATTAAGACTTGTGGAGATGGCAGTGGCTGACTGATGAAATGCAAAGTTAGAAACGAGAGAGAAAAATAAAATACAAGATACACAGAGTAGAATTTTCAAAGGTGAGAGCACAGGATACCACCGTCCATTTGTGGAGTTCTGGTGGGTGGTCCCACGTGTCAGTTCCTCTCAGGTTTTATTGAAGGCTATTTGCTCATTAGCCCAGATAGTAAGCTGAGGAAGGGAACAAAGATGCCAGCAGTTGCAATGAGCAAGCATATCAGCTCCTATTGTTTCTATAATCATTAACTTTAAGGGTCTGAGCAGTCTTGAGAAATCTGGAACCTGAGTCTTTTGTGGGGGCAGCCTTCTGTCTGTGGTCACACACATAGATTCCTAGTGGGGTATTAATACCTGCTACTTCACTGTGGAGTAAAACATCACCGATATCAATCTCCTCTGAAGAATCAGTGGGAGAGAGGAATTTTGCTCTCATTACCATCACAGAGGTGTCTTCTTCAGTCATAAGGAATATAAGCTCTCCTAGCCATATTTCAAGGCTTGAGCTGTTACCTTGGTCTCTGCCTCAGCCAAATACAAATCTCCAGAATGAGTATTTGTTTTGATTATTAACTAGGCAAGGGATGGTCTAGTTAGTGTTTCTCATTAGACCTTGCACAGAGCATCATCTGTGATCATTATTCCTTCAGAGTATTTACAGACTCAGCAGGGGTTATTGCAACATGTATCCCCTAAAGGTCAGATTTACAAGAAAAGTAGGAAACTTGCTCAGAGATAAGAAATGTAGCAGCAGCTAGTTTAAAGGTAAACTAACTGACATTCGTTTGTTCTGGCTTGCTCATCTTATTTTTTTATTTTCCCCTTTTTCTGGCAGTGTTTTCGCTTGCCAATAACAGGGTCTTTGGGCCCCATTCCACCTGCACAAACCAAAGAATATACAGAGAAAAGAATCCCTATTTAATAACTGGTACTGGGAGAATTACTTAGTCACATGGATAAACTGAAATTGGACCTCCACCTCTCCTCATTGACAAAAATTGACTCTCACTGGTTAAAAGATTTAAATTTAAGACACAAAAACAATAAAAAAAAAATCTAGAAGAAAGTGTGAGAGAACTCTTGGCAAAATAGGCCTGGGTAAAGATTTATTGAAGACCCCCTTGTTAATTGCAGAGACACCAAAAACAAATAAATGGGATTTGATATAGCTAAAAAGCTTCTGTATAGCTAAGGATACTACAACTAAAGCAAATAGATAGCCATCAGAATGGGAGAAGATATTTGAGGGCTATAAAACTGACAAATGGTTCATAATTAGAATCTATAGAGAACTCAAATTAATAAATAAGGAAAGAGAAAACAACTCCATTTACAAGTGGACAAGGCACTTCAACAGAAACTTCTCTGATGATGGCAGATGAGTGGCCAACCAACATATGAAAAAATGCTATTTGTCCCTAAATATCACAGAAAGACAAATCAAAACCATTCTGAGATATAATTTAACTCCAGTAAGATGAGCCCACATCACAAAATCCCAAATCTGCATATACTGGCATAAATATGTAGAGAAGGGAACAATTTTGCACTGCTGCTGGTATTACGAACTACTACAATCTCTATGGAAATAAATTTGGAGAAACCTCAAACCTAAAAGCTGACCTTCCATTTGATCCTGCAACTCAATTACTAGGTGTCTACTCAGAAGAACAAAAATCATTTTACAACAAGGACAATTGCACTGGAATGTTTACTTCAGCTCAATCTACAATTCCCAAAATGTGGAATCAACTCAAGTGCCCATCAACCCATGCATGGATTAAACTGTGGCATATGTATCCCATTCAGTTGTATTCAGCCATAAGAAAAGATGGAGACTTTATATCTTTTTTTTTTTT
>NW_003852716.1:199881-207952 GCF_000181295.1 Otolemur garnettii
CATTTTATATAGAGTCAGAAAAAACCTCAAATAGCCAAGACATTACTTAGGAATAAAAACAAAGCATGAGAAATCACACTACCAGACCTCCGATTATACTATAAAGACTTTATATCTTTTGTGTTTACCTGGATGGAGCTGAAACACATTCTTCTTAGTAAAGTATCTCAAGAATGGAAAAAAGGAAAGTATTCAATGTATTCAACACTAATATTAAACCAATATTTAATCAACTACAAATCTACATCAAAGAAAAATACAAGCATAGTCTAGTAAGGAGGGGGTGAGAGTAGAGACAGGTGATCAGGAGGGGGGGGGTGATTGGTGGGATCTCCCCTAATGTTCAGAACATGAGGGTATACAGCATGTCCCCTGGGTGAAGGGCTCCACTACAATTTGAACTTTATGTTATAAATGAAAACAATGTAAACTTAACATTTGTGCTCTCATATCAGTCTGAAATTTTTTAAAAATAAAAATAATAATAATAAAAATAGACACATAGAACAATGGAAGAAAATATAGAACACAGAAATAAATCCACACATTTAGAGCCAACTGATTTTCTACAAATGTGCCACAAATACACATTGGAGGAAATAAAACCATTTTCAATAAATGGTACTGGGATAACCAGATATCTGCATCCAGAAGTGTGAAAGTATAACTAGATCCCTATCTCTCACCACATATACAAATCAGTTCAAAATAGATTAAAGATCTTAACATAAGACCCCAAGCTGTTAAAATATTAGTCTAAAATATAGAAAAAATGCTTCAGGACATTGATTAAGGCAAAGAATCTATGGGTAAGGTCTCAAAAGCAAAGACAATATAGACAAAAATAGACAAATTTGTATCAAATTAAAATGCCTCTGCACAGCAAAAGAAATAGTCAACAAATTCAATAGAAACCTGTTGAATAAGAGAATATATTTGCAAACTATTCATCTAACATGTTACTAATACCCATACTATAGAACAAACTCAAATAACTTAATGACAAAAACAATATGATTACAGAATGGACAAATAACTTGAACAGACATTTCTCAAAAGAAAACACACAAATGGCTATTAAGTATACAAAAACTGTTCAACATCACTAATCATCAGGGAAATGAAATACAAACCACAGTAAGATATCATCTCATTTCTCTTAGAAAGGCTATCATCAAAAAGACACAACATGACAAAAGCTGGTAAAAATGTGGAGAAAATGGGACTCTTATACAATATTGGTGAGAATGTAAATTAATACAGCTATTATGGAAACAAGTTTGAAGATTTCCCCAGAAAGTTAAAAATAGAACTATCTAGCCAAGCAGCACAGTGGCTCCTGCCAGTAATCCTAACATTCTGTGAGTCTTAGGTGGGAGGATTGCTGAAGTCAGTTCAAGAAAGAGGGAGACCACATCTCTGCAAAAAATAGAAAAATTAGCCAGGCATGGTGGTGCATGCCTGTAGTCCCAGCTACTCAGAATACATGGATAATCACTTGAGCCCAGGAGTTGGAGGTTACGGTGAGCAGTGATGACACCACTGTACTCTAGCCTGGGGAAATAGAAATACTATATGACCCATCAATCCCACTTCTGGGTGTATATGTAAAGGAAAGAAAATCAGTATATCAAAGAAATATCTGTACTCATGGTTATTGTGGTTTTATTTAGAACAGCCAAGATATGGAATCACACTAAATGTCCACCAACAGATGAATGCATAAAGAAAGTGTGGTATATATACACAAAACACTATTCAGTTATGACAAAGAATGAACTCCTGTTATTTGCAGCACTATAGATAATTTCAGAGGATATCATGTTAAATGAAATGTCAGGCACAGAAAGATAAACACGAGGAAGATGGCTGACTGGCAGCAAACCTTGTCAGAGGCTTCTGAGCAAAGGAAGAAAAACTGAACAGAATCAGAATCTATGAAGTCAAAGATGGGGAGCTGAGCCCAGAAAGAAGTTCGGCAAGCTGTAAATCCAAGGAAGAGCATTTAAGAACACAAAATACAGGTACAAAGCAGGACCCAGAACTGCTTGCTAGAGCTACACGCCTCCTACAGGCAGTGGGTGGCTGCAGAGGAGCCCCCAGCTCTGGGCAGGCACAGAACTACTTGCTAGAGCCAAGTGCACCTCGCAGACAGCAGTGGAGGAATCCCACACACTGGGCGAGCCCAGAACTGCTTGCTAGTGCTGTGGGCATTCCGTGGCAATGATGGAGGAGTCCTCTGTTCTGGGAAGGCCCAAAACTGCTTGCTAGAGACACACAGACCCCACGGGGACCAGCGGAGGAATTCCCCGGTCCAGGCATCCATGCTGGGCAGGCCCAGAACTGCTTCCCTAGAGTGGCATGTGCCCCACAGGTGGCAGCAGAGGAGTACCCTGCTCGAGACACCCGTGTTGGGCATGCCCAGAACTGCTTGCTAGAGCCACACACCACCCGTGGGGTCGCAGTGGGGGAGTCTATCACTCCAGGTGGGCCCAGAACTGTTTGCTAGAGCCATATGCGTTCCACAGGTGGCAGCAGAAAAGTGCCCTGCTTCAAGCTCCCATGCTGGGAGGGCCCAAATCGGCTTGCTAGTGCAGTGCACACCCCGCAGGTGGTAGCAAAGGAGTTCACCACTCCAGAAACCAGTGTTGGGCGGCCCCAGAACTGTTTACTAGAGCCACACGCGTCCAGCCGGCAGTGGTGGAGAAGTTCCTTGCTCTAGACGCCTGTGTTGGGTGGGCCCAGAACTGCTTGCTAGAGCTACACGCAACCTGCAGGGCCATGGTGGAAGAGTCTACTGCTCTGGGTGGACAAAGAACTGTTTGCTAGAGCCACATGCATCCCGCAAGAGGTGGCGGAGGAGTTCCTCACTCGGGGCTCCCGTGCCGGGAGGGCCCAGATCGACTTGCTAGTGCCACAGGCGCATCCAGTCCTCTGCTCCCCATTCTGCTGCCCCCCCCCCAGTTTCCCCAGGGTGGATGAATTGGACTGATCAAGCCGCTGCTGTTCCCCTGCTCCCCAGTCACCCCTGTGGGGCAATCTAGGACTGATCTGGTCACGTACATGCCCTGCACCACTGCTGTCATTCCCCCCACCCCTAGTTGCTCCATCAGGGCTGAACTAGGAAGAATCTAGACAGTGTAGTTCCCCTGACCCCAGTTCCCCAAGTGGGGCTGAATTAGGACTGACCAGGCTGCATGCATTCCCCACACAGCCGCTGCCATTCTGCTGCCCCCTGGTTGCCCCAGCAGGGCTGATCAAGGACTGTACCGGCTGCTGCCTTTTCCCTTCCCCCCAGTCACCCTGATGGGGCTGAAATAGGACTGATCCAGCCACTGCCATTCTCCTGCCCACCTAGCCACCCCGGCTGGATGGAATGAGGATTGACCCAGCTGCTGCCATTCCCCTGACCCCCACTGTCACCCCAGCAGGGCTGAAGTAGGACTGATTCAGTGGCTCTTGTGCTCCATGCAGCCACTGTCATTCCCCTGCCCCTGGTAACCCCAATGGGCCGAACTAGGACTGATCTGGTTGCGCCAGTGCCCCACACTATCGCTGCAGTTCCCCTGCCCCCCATTCACCCTAGTGGACCTGAACTAGGACTGGTCCAGCTGCTGCCTATCTTCTACCTCCCGGTCCCCCTGGCAGGTCGACTAAGGTCTGATCTGGCTATGCACGCTCTGATGCAGCTGTTCCCATTCTGCTGTGCCCCGTCAACCAGTGCCTGAGAACTGGGAGAAGTCGACAGGCATACCATTTCTCTCTGGGAAACCAGAAGAAGCCACTGACTGAACAGTTCTGATAAGGTCTAAAAAAAAGGGTAAACTCAGCATGGGGCAGAATCATAGGAAAAACTCTGGCAACTTGAATAACCAGAGTAGATCAAATCCCTCAAGGAAAATGGGGCAGATGCAATTGAAGATCCCATCCATAAACAGATGGCTGAGATGTCAGAAATCAAGTTCAGAATTTGGATAGCAAATAAGATTAACAGAATGGAAGAAAGGAGGAAATTGGAATTTCAATAAATTATTCAAAACATATCTAAAGAAATTATTCAAAAGATGTCTCAAGAACTCAACGATTTCAAAGATTAAAAAGACCAAAGATATTCAAACACTAAGACAAGAGGTTGCAGCCCTCAAGGATCTGAAAGATATGGTGGAATCCCTCTGTAACAGAGTGGAATATTCAAAAGAAAGGATTTCTGACACTGAAGACAAATCTTTTGAACAAGCCCAGGAGTGCAAAGATCAAAAGAAATGGAGAGCAAAAACGGATCTTTCTCTCAGAGAGCTCTGGGATAATTTGAAGAAAACTAATATTTGCCTTATAGGAATCCCTGAAGGTGATGAAGTTGCTTCACAAAACACAGAGGCTCTTCTTCATGAAATTATGAAAGAGAACCTTCCAGACAGGCCAAGAGATTCTGAAATTCAGATACCAGATAGTTTCAGAACCCCAGCAAGACATCCCCAAACAAGACATCCCCCAGGCACATCATAATTAACTTCAATAAGTAAAGATGAAAGAGAAAATTCTAAAGCAGTCAGAAGTAAAAAAACCATAACTTACAAGGGGAAGAGTATTAGAGTGTCTGCAGATCTCTTACCTGAAACCTTTCAGCCTAGAAGAAGATGGTCATCGAGTTTAATCTCCTAAAACAAAACAACTTCCAACCCAGGATCCTGTATCCAGATAAACTGATTTTCATCCATGATGGAGAAATTAAATACTTTAATGCCATTCACATGTTGAAGAAATTTGCCATAACTAAACCAACTCGGCAGAAAGTTCTCAAGCCTATCCTCCATAATGACCAGTGCAATTCTCCACAACAAAAGTAAAATCACCCAGAAACTTTTGATCAAATTCCAACTTCCACAGTGGACAAAACATCTACTGGACTTTCAAGTATCTTGAGGACCACTATTTCACCATGCTTATCAATAATTTTAATAAATGTGAATGGCTTAAATTTTCCTTTAAAGAGGCATAGATTGGCTGATTGAATATAGAAACTCAGACCAGACATCTGTTTTATTGAAGAATCGCATCTTACTATGAAAGATAAATATAGACTCAGGGTGAGGGGATGATCATCTATATTTCAGGCAAATGGAAAACAAAAAAAAGCAGGTGTTGCAATTTTATTCACAGACAAAATAGAGTTTAAACCAATAAATGTAAGAAAAGACAAGGATGGCCACTTTATGTTTGTTCAGGGTAATACTCAATATGACGAGATCACAGTTATCAATATCTATGCAGCCAATCAGAATGCATCTCAATTTATAAGAGATAGTCTAGGGGGGAGGCAGAGCAAGATGGCAGAAGAGATGCATCCCTGGGTCAACTCTTCTTGTGGTTTCAGGTGAGAGTGAAGGGACTATCTTTCCCTGTGTGGAGTGTTGGCATGGACAAGCAGCACAGGGCATGCAGCAAGGAGGTGAATTGCTGGATTGGAATTGTAGCCCAGAACTATGGAGTCTGCCAGAAAAAACTCAGGGCAGCAGCTGAAACGGCACCAGCTGCAACCGGTGGCAGCTGTGACAGGCAGTGCCAGGTCTGCAGCTGGCATCCTGAGAGGCAGAAACCAATCCCTCCCCCAGTAAGGACTTCTGTGCCCAATACATGGGGAGTTTGGGTGGTTTGCGGAAAGAGTGGTGAGGTGTGGACTCCTGAGCGGAATTTGGCAGCCAGAAAGGGGAGCCGTTTGGATCCAGTTTGGGGCATCAGGGTTCCAGGCTATCAGACAGAAATTTGAGGGGGAGGGACTCCACTCAGGAACCGATCCATCCTGTAATTTTGGAAGTCTGTGTGGAGCTGCACTGACATGGCAACCCACAGGGTGAATCGGTTCCCTTCTGACAAACACTGAAAAGTCTTTTATGCGCACTGCCACGGGAACCAGAGGTAACCAGCCCCTTGCCCCGCAGAAATGGATTGAAAGCAGTGGGCACAAAAAGCACCCAGCCCTGTTCCCACGGACCATACCAATTTCCTGGTCAAGGGAAAACTAAGAGTTGAGTGGAAAATCTGGCGAAGTGTGGACTTGTGTGCCAAGTTTGGAGGACAGATAGGAGTGTGCAGCCAGCCAGGAACCAGATGGAATGTAAAACTCCAAATATGGCATCTCCATAACACCCATTCCAGGATTGTGGAGAACCCAGTCTCACCTGCAGCCAGCCATCTGGCATCTGAAGCTGGTCCAGGACACCGTACACTTCACAGGGAACTGTTATAGGGAGAATCTGTGCAACCTGCAAGCAAAGACCCCCCCTTTTTTTTCTGGTTTTAGCCTGAGAACCACTCACAGTGCCACCTGCTGTCTAGAAAGTAAATTGCAGCATAACTATTCCCATTAAACTGGGAACCCATTGCATTTATAAAAGGGTCGGTTTGGATATATTCAAAAGAACAGTATTTTTCTTAGTGGTTCCCTCCTTTTCTTTTTTTTTTATTTTCTTTCTTCTTTGTTTGTTTGTTTTGCTTTTTGTTTTTCCTATCATTTTATGACCACCATTTTTGTGGTTATCTTTTATTAACACTATCTTTCTTTTTTTCTTTGTGTCTTTGTTGGTTTGTCTTTTGTTTTGGTTTCTTTTTTGTCTGTATTTTTACTTGTTTCTGACTGTCCGGGCATCCGTGTGCTTGTGTATCTGGTAGGATTTTAGTTAGTTTATTTGTCCACTTGATTTCAACATGTTTTGTACTTTGCTAAATCCTTGGGTTGGCTATATTCCCTACCTCCAATTTTCACCTTCAATAAGAATATGGAGGAACAGGGGACAAGAGCTGACTGGTGCTAGCTATCAACATAAAGTCCAGTTCAGGGGGAGAGAAAACCACCAGAAGAAACCAATAAAGCTGAAGGTAGGGAACGGCGTTGAGAGAAGAGATAGAACACACATCTTTCCCACCAAGGCAAACCACGACTTCAAGAAAACAAATTCCAGGCTTAGATTGAGCCCAGGTGGAATATTCCACAGGTCCCAGTGAGTGTCTGAGGCAGATAGGCTTCAACTATCTCTGCTACCTGGCAACAAAGAGTGGTCACTGAGTAAAGGAGGCATTGACTTTACTTAGATTCTGGCAGGCACAAAACCCTGACACACTCATTGACTTTCCTTGGACTCTGGCAGGCACAAAACCCCAACTCACTTGCCTAACGGACAAGACTGGGTTACAGAGTCTGGGTTAACAGGCACTGGTAGTGGGGTTACCAGAGACTGAGGTTACCAGAACCCCCAACCAAATTTCCTCTTACCTACTCACTGAGCCAGAGTAAATCCAGCATAGGGCAGAGTCAGTAGAAAAACTCCAGTAGTACAAATAACCAGAGTAGATCAAACCCCCCGAGGAAGGATGTGGCAGATGCATCTGAAGATTCAACCCATAAACAGATGGCTGAGATGACAGAAATCGAGTTCAGAATGTGGTTAGTAAATAAGATTAACAGAATGGAAGAAAGGAAAGAAAGAGAACTTCAAGAAATTATTCAAAAAAATCTCAAGAAATTATTCAAAAGATGATGCAAGAATTCAACAGTTTCAAAGATAAAATGATCAAAGATTTTGAAACTTTGAGGCAAGAGTTAGTAGCCCTCAATAATTTGAAAATTAGAATAAAATCTCTACATAACAGAGTGGAACAGATTGAAGAAGGATCTATGACATTGAAAACAAAGCTTTGAACAAGCCCAAGAGTGCAAAGAAGAAAAGAAATGGAAAGTAAAAATGGATCTTTTTCTCAGAGAGCTCTGGGATAATTTGAAGAAAACTAATATTCTCCTTATAGGAATCCCTGAAAGCAATGAAGCTGCCACACAAAACACAGAGGCTCTTCTCCATGAAATGTTGAAAGAGAAATTACCAGACATGCCAAGAGATTCTGAAATTCAGATAGCAGATAGTTTCAGAACCCCAGGATGACTCAAACCGAACAACACATCCCCCAGGCACATCATAATTAACTTCACTAAAATTAATATGAAAGAGAAAATTATGAAAGCAATTAGAGGCGGCGCCTGTGGCTCAAAAGGGTAGGGCGCTGGTCCCATATGCTGGAG
>NW_003852716.1:208109-209853 GCF_000181295.1 Otolemur garnettii
CTGAAATCTTTCAGGCTAGAAGAGGATGGTCAGCAACTTTTAATCTCCTAAAACAAAACAACTTCCAATCCAGGATCCTATATCCAGCTAAAGTGAGTTTCATTTATGACGGAGCAATTAAATACTTTAATTACATCCACATGTTGAAATAATTTTCCATAACTAAACCAGCTCTGCAGGAAATTCTCAAACCTATCCTCCATAATTATCATTGCACCCCCCACTAGAAAAGTAAACTCACACAGAAACTTTTGATAAAATTCCAACTTCCACAGTGTCAAAAGGATTAAAAATGTCTACTTGACTTTTGAGCAATTCGAGGACCAATATCTCACCAGGTCTATCAATAATTGTAATAAATGTGAATGGATTAAACTGCTCTTTAAAGAGGCACAGACTGGCTGATTGGATTCAGAAACTCAGACCAGATATCCGGTGTATCCAAGAATCACATATTACTTTAAAAGATAAATACAGACTCAGGGTGAGGGGATGGTCATCTATATTCCAGGCAAATGGAAACCAGAAAAAAGCACGTGTTACAATTTTATTTGCAGATACTTTAAGGTTTAAACCAACAAAAATAAGCAAAGATAAGGATTGCCATTTTATATTTGTTAAGAGTAATACCCGAGATGATGAGATTTCAATTATCAATATCTATGTACCCAACCAGAATGCACCTCAATTTATAAGTCAGAGATTTTAACACTCCTTTGGAAGTGTTGGATCAATCCTCCAATAAGAAGCTTAGCAAGGAAATTTTAGATTTAAATTTTACTATTCATCTTTTGAAACTAACAGACATCTACAGAACATTTCATCCAAACAAACGTGAATACATATTTTACTCTTCAGTCCATGGAACATACTCCAAAATCAATCACATCTTAGGCCATAAGTCTAACATAAGGAAATTTAAAACAATAGAAATTATTTCATGAATCTTCTCAGACCATCATGAAATAAAAGTTGAACTCACTAACAACAGGAATCTTCAGTCTCATACAAAAAGGACAAAATGATAATGAAGACATAATTTGTCAGAACCTCTGGGATACTGCAAAGGCAGTCCTAAGAGGGAAAATTATAGCTCTGCAAGCCTTCCTCAAGAGAACAGAAGGAGACGAAATTAAAAATTTAATGAGACATCTCAAGCAACTGGAAAAGGAAGAATAGTCCAATCCCAAACCCAGCAGAAGAAAAGAAATAACCAAAATAGATAAACATTTGGCCAACCTAACCAAGAAAAAAAGAGTAAAATTTCTAATCTCATCAACCAGAAACAGTAAAGATGAAATAACAACAGACTGCCTAGAAATTCAAAAAATCCTCAATGAATATTACAAGAAACCTTATTTCCAGAAATATTAAAATCTGAAAGAAATCAACCAATACTTGAAAGTACACCACCTCCCAAAATTTAGCCAGGTTGAAGTGGAAATGTTGACCAGGGATATAGCAAGTTCTGAAATAGCATCAGCTATACAAAATCTCCATAAAAAGAAAAGCCAGTGACCAGACAGCTTCACGTCAGAATTCTAACAAACCATTAAAGAGGAAGTAGTACCTATATTATTCTACCTTTTACAACATACTGAAAAAGGTCAAATACTACCCAACACATTCTATGAAGCAAACATCACCTTGATTCCAGAACCAGGAAAAGATCCAACAAGAAAAGAAAATTATAGACCAATATTACTAATGAATATTGGTGTGAAAATATTCAACAAGATCCTAA
>NW_003852716.1:213374-221488 GCF_000181295.1 Otolemur garnettii
GAACCTGATCAAACTAAAGAGCTTCTGCCCAGCCAAGAACACAGTAAGTAAAGCAAGTAGACAGGAAAGTCTCCTATTTTTGATCTTCAATATCACATGGGAAGAATGAAATAACACTGATAGGAAATGTTCGTTGAAAAAATATTGCTGGTAGTAGTTCAAGGAAATATAAATCCAAGTTTGAGATAAAACTATGTAAGCACTCAGTTTTTTCCAAAGAAGGTAAAATATATAATGTTGTATACCCAATGTTATATTTGGAGATAATATGGAAATATTTTGGGCATAAGATTTGGAGAAAAATACTAAAATTACAATATTTATGCTCTATAAAATGTAAAAACATAAATATCATTGCAAACAAATCATTAAAAAATTACAAAAAATGGTGCTTCAATTTCCTGGGGGAGTGCTCCTCATAAAATATTCACCCAGAACAATTTCTTCAAGAGTTTTCCCTGCACTTTCTTCTAGTATTTTTATAGTTTCATGTCTTAAGTTTAAATCTTTAATACAGTCAGAGTCTATCTTAGTTAATGGTGAAAGGTATGGGTCCAGTTTCAGTCTTCTGCAAGTCGCCAGGCAGTTCACTCAGCACCATTTGTTAAGCAGGGAATCTTTTCCCCACTGAATGTTTTTAATTGGTTTGTCAAAGATCAAATAACGGTAAGTAGCTGGGTTCATCTCTTGGTTTTCTATTTTGTTCCATACGTCTACCTCTCTGTTTTTGTGCCAGTACCATGCTGTTTTGATCACTATCAATTTATAGTATAGTCAGAAGTTTGGTAGCATTACTCCTTTGGCTTTGTTTTTATTCCTGAGTAATGTCTCGGCTATTTGAGGTTTTTTTCTGATTCCATATAAAACAAAGTATTATTTTTTTGAGGCCTTTAATGTATGACAGTGGAGCTTTAATAGGGATTGCATTAAAACTGTATGTTGCTTTTGGTAGTATGGACATTTTAACAATGTTGATTCTTCCCAGCCATGAGCATGGTATGTTTTTCCATTTGTTAACATCTTCAGATATTTCTTTTCTTAAAGTTTCATAGCTCTCTTTATGGAGATCTTTCATGTCCTTATTAGGTAAACTCCCGAATATTTCATCTTCTTTGGCACTACTGTGAATAGAATAGAGTCCTTGACTGTTTTTTCAGCTTTACTATTATCAAGCTACTGATTTATAAAGTTTATAAAGGCTACCAACTTATGAGTGTTGATTTTGTAACCTGAGACACTGCTGTATTCCTTGATCACTTCTAACAGTTTTGTAGGAGAATCCCTGATGCTTTCCAGATCATATCATATCATCTGTGAAAAGTGAAAGTTTAATCTCTTCTGACCATATATAGATACCCTTAATTGCCTTTTCTTGCCTAAATGCAATGGCTAAAACTTCCATTACAATGTTAAAGAGCAATCAATGGAGACAATGGGCAATCTTGCCTGGTTCCTGATCTGAGTGGAAATGATTTCAATTTAATTCCATTCAGTACAATATTGGCTGTGGGTTTGCTATAGATGGCCTCTATCAGTTAAAGAAATGTCCCTTCTATACCAATTTTATTAAGTGTTCTGATCATAAAGGGATGCTGGATATAATCAAAAGCTTTTTCTGCGTCAATTGAGAGAATCATATGGTCTTTGTTTTTTAATTTGTTTATGTGGTGAATTACACTTATAGATTTACCTATGTTGAACCAACCTTGAGATCCTGGGATAAAACCAACTGGTTGTGGTATATAATTTGCTTGATGTGCTGCTGGATTCTGTTTTAGGATTTTGTTGAATATTTTCACATCAATATTCATTAGTGATATTGGTCTATAATTTTCTTTTCTTGTTGGGTCTTTCCTTGGTTTGGAGATCAAGGTGATGTTTGCTTCATAGAATGTGTTGGGTAATATTTGTCTTTTTCTATGTTTTGGAAAAGGTTGAGAAGTATAGGTACTACTTCCTCTTTAATAGTTTGGTAAAATTCTCATGTGAAGCCATCTGGCCCTGGGCTTTTCTTTTTAGAGAGATTTTGTATGGTTGATGCTATTTCAGAACCTGATATAGGCCTGTTCAACATTTCTACTTCATTCTGACTAAGTCTTAGGAGTTGGTGTGCTTCCAAGTGTTGGTCAATTTCATTCAGATTGTTATATTTCTGGGAATAAAGTTTCTTGTAATATTCGTTAAGGATTTTTTGAGTTTCTAAGTGGTCTGTTTTTATTTCATCTTTACCATTTCTGATTGATGAAATTAGAGATTTTACTCTTTTTTTCTTGGTTAGGGTGGCCAAAGGTTTATCTATGTTATTGACCTTTTCAAAAAACCAACTTTTTGATTTATTGATCTGTTCTATTGTTCTTTTGTTTCTAATTTCATTATATTTGGCTCTAATTTTGGTTTTTCCTTTTCTTCTGCTGGATTTTGGGTAGAAATTTTCTTCCTTTTCCAGTTGCTTGAGATGACCCATTAAGTTGTTAACTTCCTCTCTTTTCATTCTCTTGAGGAAGGCTTGCAATACTATAAAGTTCCCTGTTAGGACTGCCTTAGCAGTATCCCAGAGGTTCTGATAACTCATGTCTTCATTATTGTTTTGCTCTAAAAATTTCGTAATTCCCTTCCAGATCTTGTCTCTGACCCATCTATCATTCGGCATAAGGTTGATAAGGTTATTTAGCTTCAATGTTTTTATATGAGACTATAGATTCCTGTTATTACTGAGTTCAAATTCCTTCCATGATGGTCCAAGAAGATGCATGGAATAAATATTTAAATATACATTTAAACTTACTGAGGTTAGACTTACAACCTGATATGTGGTCGATTTTGGAGTATGTTCTGTGGACTGATGAGAAAAATGTGTATTCAGTTTTGTTAGGATGAAATGTTCTGTAGATGTCTTTTAGATCCAAAAGTTGAATAGTTAAATTTAAATCTAAAATTTCTTTGCTGAGCTTCTTATAGGAGGATCTATCCAACACTGCCAAAGGAGTATAAAAATCTCCAACTATGATGGAGCTGGGAGAGATCAAGTTTCTCATGCCTGTTAGAGTATCTCTTATAAATTGAGGTGCATTCTGGTTGGGTGCATAGATATTGATAATTGAGATCTCATCATATTGAATATTACCCTTAAGAAATATGAAATGGCCATCTTTATCTTTGCTTATTTTTGTTGCTTTAGACCGTAATGTATCTGCCAGTAAAATTGCAACACCTGCTTTTTTCTGCTTTCCATTTGCCTGAAATATAGATGACCATCCCTTCATCCTGAGTCTATATTTATCTTTTATAGTAAGATGCGATTCTTCAATACAACAGATGTCTGGTCTGAGTTTCTATATCCAATCAGCCAATCTGTGCCTCTTTAAAGGACAATTTAAGCTATTCACATTGATTGAAATTATTGATAAGCATAGTGAAATATTGGTCCTTGAATTGCTCGAAAGTCCAGTAGACGTTTTTAATCCTTTCGCCACTGTGGAAGTTGGAATTTGATCAAAAGTTTCTGGGTGATTTTACTTTTGTGGTGGAGAATTGCACTGGTCATTATGGAGGATAGGTTTGAGAACTTTCTGCCGAGCTGGTTTAGTTATGGCAAATTTCTTTAACATGTGAATGTCGTTAAAGTATTTAATTTCTCCATCATAGATGAAAATCAGTTTATCTGGATACAGGATCCTGGGTTGAATGTTATTTTGTTTTAGGAGATTAAAAGTTAATGGCCATCCTCTTCTAGCCTAAAAGGTTTCAGCAGAGAGATTTGCAGTCACTCTAATACTCTTCCCCTTGTAGGTTATTGTTTTCTTACGTCTAACTGC
This sequence comes from Otolemur garnettii, assembly GCF_000181295.1. NCBI lineage: Eukaryota > Metazoa > Chordata > Mammalia > Primates > Galagidae > Otolemur > Otolemur garnettii. The sequence continues at coordinate 217,190 of NW_003852716.1, forward strand.
TTTCAGAATTTTCTCTTTCATATTAACTTTGGTGAAGTTACTTATGATGTGCCTGGGGGATATCTTGTCCGGGTTGAGTCATGCTGGAGTTCTGAAACTGTCTGATGTCTGAATTTTAGAATCTTTTGGCATGTCTGGAAAGTTCTCTTTCATAATTTCATGAAGAAGAGCCTCTGTGTTTTGAGAAGCTACTTCGTCACCTTTAGGGATTTTTATAAGGTGAATATTAGCTTTCTCCTAATTATCCCAGAGCTCTCTGAGAGAAAGATCCATTTTTGCTCTCCATTTCTCTTCATCTTTGAGTGCTTGGGCACGTTCAAAAGCTGTCTTCAATGTCAGAGATCCTTTCTTCTGCTGGTTCCATTCTGTTACTGAGGGATTCTACCATATTTACCACATCTTTGAGGGCTGCAAACTCTTGCCTCAATGTTTCAAACCCTTTGGTAATTTTATCTTTGAAATTGTTGAATTCTTGAGACATTTTTTGAATAATTTCTTGAAATTCTAATTCTCTCCTTTCTTCCATTCTGTTAATCTTATTTGCTATACAAATTCTGAACTTGATTTCTGACATCTCAGCCATTTGTTTATGGATGCACTCTTCAATTGCATCTGCCCCATTTTTCCTTGTGGGAGTTGTTATTCATGTTGCCTGAGTTTTTCCACTGATTCTGTCTCATGCTGAATTTACACTGTTTGGACTCCATCCCAGAACTGTTCCTCCAGTGGCCACAACCGGAAAAGATGCCAGCTTCCTCTGGATGTCCAGAGAGATAGGGTGTGTCTGTCAGAAAAGCATCAGAGTGTGAGCCTTATTGTTCCTGCTGCTGCAGCTGCTACTTTTCTCCTTGGGGTACCACTTCTCTAGTATGGTTCCCTCTCAACTAACCTTCATCTTACAGTTCTTAGGAAGCCCTGACCCAGTGAGGGTGGCAGGAGCAGTGGCCAATTTGCCTGCCACCAGGGGAACGTGGGGCTAAAGCAAGTAGCAGGTCTCTGGCCACCCATCCCCTGGTGTGGGTGTCAGGAGCAGCGGGGATTCCACCTGCCATAGGGGAGCACAGAGCTGAAGCAAGCAAGCAACAGGTCTCTGGCTGCCCAGCACCTGGAGAGGGTGGTGGGAGCAGCGGAGAATCCACTTGCCACTGGGGGAGCATGGGGCTCTAGCAAGCAAGCAGCAGGTCTCTGGCCACCTGGCACCCAGAGAGGCTGACAGGAGCAGTGAGGAAGCCACCTGCCACCGGGGGGAATGTGGGGTGTGGGGAAGACATGCATTTATCTACATTTCCTTCAGCTCAGCTCTGTCCTTCATCTTCGGTGGGTTCTTTCTGGCCATTATCTCTCACCCTGGACTGGAGTTTTTGTTGAAAACTAGCTCCAGTCTGCCCTCATCCCATTTCCCATATATTCTTGTTGAATGTGAAAATTAGAGTTAGGGAAAATAGCCAACCCAAAGATTTAGCAAAGTACAAAACACATTGACACCAAACAAACAAATAAACAGACAAAAATGCTACCAGACACACAAGTACACAGATGCACAGACAAACAGAAACAAGTAAACAAACAGACAAAAAAGGAAACAAAATAAAATGGTAATCATAAAATAATTTTTAAAAAGAGAAAGAAAAGAGAAAAAGAAAAAGGAAAAAAACACGAAAAACAAAATTCTTTTAGACAGCTGTATGCACTCTCAGCAACTGGTCTACAGGAAGCAGTGCTATGGAGATGCTGTTTTTGGAGTTTCCCAATATGTCTGCTTCCTGGCTGGCTCCCAGCCTCAGCTGTCCTGTTCCAGATGACACCCCTATCTGCTCTCCAAATTCAGCACAGGAGTCCACGCTTCACCAGATTATCCACTCAACTCCTATTTTCTTCTCAAAATGGAAATTGTAGTCTTCCATGGGAAAGGGGATGGTTGCCACTCATACCTGAGGATTCAGTGTGGAGCGCAAAAGTGTCCTCAATCTCTGCAGGGGACCGGCCGGCCACCACCAATGCCCAGGGACTCAGTGTGGAGCACAAAAGAGTCCTCAGCTTCTGCGAGAGGGGTGGCCAGCCACAGTCAATGCCTGCAGACTCAGCGCTGAGCACAAAAGATCCCTCAGCATCCATGTGAGGGGGGGCTGACCCGTGGAATCAGTGTGGAACACAAAAGACTTTTTCATTTACATAGGGGAGGGTTTGGTTGCCACTGTTGCTCACTGCTTCAGCTTTGTGACACAGAGATTTTTCTAAAATTACAAAGAGTGTCTGTTTCCTAAGTGGGTTTCTTTCCCCTCACTTTTCTGTATGGCCACCTAGACCCCTGACTCTCCACATGGGGTCCAAATGGCTCCCCTTTCTGGTTGCAGAATTCTGCACAGGAGTCCACCCCTCACCACACTCTCTGCAAAACACCCAAACTCCCCACTAATTGGGAACAGCAGTCTTCTGTGGAGGAGGGATTGGTTGCTGCCATCTCAGGCCACTGGCCTCTGGTTGCTGGCCATCAGCCACTGAAGCTGGTGCTGTTTCAGCTGCGGTGCAGAGTTTTCTCTGGCAGATACTGCAGATTTGGGTCACAATTCTAGTCTAGCAATCTGCCTCTTTGCTGCACAGCCTACATTGCCTGTCTGTGCCAACACTTGGGCTTCTTCCATGACCTGGCAATTATGAATTGGGCTGCAATAAACATTCTGATACAAATATCTTTATTGAAACATGATTTTTGATCTTCTGGGTATATACCAAATAATGGAATTGTAGGATTGAATGGCAGGTCAATTTTTAGTTCAGTAAGTGTTCTCCAGACCTCTTTCCAAAAGGAATGTATTAATTTGCATTCCCACCAGCAGTGTATAAGTGTTCACTTTTCTCCACATCCATGCCAGCAACTCTGGTTTTGGGATTTTGTGATATGTGCTAATCTTACTGGAGTTAGGTGATATCTCAAAGTAGTTTTGATTTGCATTTCTCTAATGATTAAGGATGGTGCACATTTTTCATATATCTATAGGCCGCACGACTATCTTCTTTGGTGAAATTTCTCTTCAAGTCCTTTGCCCACCCTGAGATGAGATGACTTGTTTTTTGTTGTTGTTGTTGTTGTTGTTGTTGTTGTTGTTGTTAATGCATTTGAGTTGTTTATAGATTCTGGTTATTAAGCCTTTATCGGAGACATAGCCTGCAAATATTTTGTCCCACTCTGATGGTTGTCTGCTTGCTTTACTTACTGTGTTCTTGGCTGAGCAAAAGCTCTTTAGTTTGATCAGGTCCCAATAGTGTTTTTTGATGTTGCTTCAATTGCCTGGGGTGTCCTCCTCATAAAATATTCGCCCTGTCCAATTGCTTCAAGTGTCTTCCCTACACTTTCTTCTAGTATTTTTATACTTTCATGTCTTAAGTTTAAAACTTTAATCCACTGAGAGTCTATATTAGTTAATGGGGAAAGGTAGGGGTCGCGTTTCAGTCTTCTACAGGTTGCCAGTTTGCCCAGCACCATTTGTTAAATAGGGAATCTTTTCCCCACTCAATGTTTTTAACTGGCTTCTCAAAAATCAGGTAGCTGTAAGTCGCTGGATTCATCTGTTGGTTCTCTATTCTGTTCCATACATTTACCTCTCTATTTTTGTGCCAATACCATGCTGTTTTGATCACTATGGATTTATAGTATAATTTGAGGTCTGGTAGCATCATTCCTCCTGCTTTGTTTTTCTTTTTGAGTAATTTCTTGGCTATTTGAGGTTTTTTCTGATTCAAAATAAAATGAAGTATTACTTTTTCAAGATCTTTAAAATATGACAGTGGAGCTTTAATAGAGATTGCATTAAAATTATATATTGCTTTGGGTAGTATGGACATTTTAACAATGTTGATTCTTTCCAGCCATGAGCATGGTATATTTTTCCATTTGTTAACATTGTCAGCTATTTCTTTTCTTAGAGTTTCATAGTTCTCTTTATACAGATCTTTCACATCCTTTGTTAGGTAAACTCCCAAATATTTCACCTTCTTTGACACTACTGTGAATGGAATAGAGTCTTTGACTGTTCTTTCAGCTTGGCTGCTGTTGGTATATATAAAGGCTACTGATTTATGAGTGTTGATTTGGTAACCTGAGACACTGGTATTTTCCTCAATCACATGTAGGAGTTGTGTAGTTGAATCCCTGGTGTTTTTCAAATATACAATTGTATCATCTGCAAAAAGTGAAAGTTTAATCCCTTCTGACCCTATAAGGATGCCCTTAATTGCCTTTTCTTCCCTAATTGTGATGGCTAACATTTCATTACAATATTAAAGATCAGTGGAGACAAT
>NW_003852716.1:224070-229745 GCF_000181295.1 Otolemur garnettii
CTCAAAAGTCCAGTAGACATTTTTAATCCTTTTGCCATTGTGGAATATGGAATTTGATCAAAAGTTTCTAAGTTAGTTTACTTTTGTGGTGGGGGATTGCACTGGTCATTATGGAAGATAGGTTTGAGAATTTTCTGGAGAGCTAATTTACTAATGGCAAATTTCTTCAACATGTGAATGTCATTAAAGTATTTAATTTCTCCATCATAGGTGAAACTCAGTTTAGCTGGATACAGAATCCTCGCTTGAAATCTACTTTGTTTTAGGAGATTAAAAGTTGATGACCATCCTCTTTTATCCTGAAAGGTTTCAGCTGAGAGATCTGCAGTCATCCTAATACTCTTTCCCCTTGTAGGTTATGGTTTTCTTACGTCTGACTGCTTTCAGAATTTTCTCTTTCATCTTAACTTTAGTGAAGTTAATTATGATGTGCCTGGGGGATTTCTTGTCCAAGTTGAGTCATGCCGTGGTTCTGAAACTATCTGCTATCTGAATTTCAGAATCTCTTGACATGTCTGGAAAGTTCTCTTTCATAATTTCTTAAGGAAGAGCCTCAGTGTTTTGTGTAGCAACTTCATCACCTTCAGGGATTCCTGTAAAGCAAATATTAGTTTCTTCAAATTATCCGAGAGCTCTCTGAGAGAAAGATCCATTTTTGCTCTCCAATTCTTTTGATCTTTGCACTTCTGGGCTTGTTCAGAAGATTTGTGCTCAATGTCAGAGATCCTGTCTTCTGCCTGTTCCACTCTGTTATTGAGGGATTCCATTTCTTTCAGATCCTTGAGGGCTACAGCCTCTTGTCTCAGTGTTTCAAAATCTTTGGTCATTTTATCTTTGAAATCATTGAATTCTTGAGACATATTTTGAATAATTTCTTTAGAAATGTTTTGAATAATTTATTGCAATTTCAATTCCCTTTTTTTCCCCATTCTGTTAATCTTATTTAGTCTCCAAAGTCTGAACTCAATTTATGACATCTCAACCATCTGTTTATGGATGGGGTCTTCAATTGCATCTGCCCCATTTTTCCTTGGGGGAGTTGATATACTCTGGTTATTCAAGTTGCCAGAGTTTTTCCACTGATTCCGCCCCATGCTGAGTTTGCCCTGTTTGGTGCCCTTATCAGAACCATTCAGTCAGGGGCTTCTTCTGGTTGCCCAGAGAGACAAGGCATGTCTGTCATCTTCTCCCAAGTCTCAGGTGCTGGGGTGACCGGGGCACAGTGGAAAGGGAGTGTGTGTAGCCAGATCAGACCTCATTCAGTTTGCCAGGGTGACCAGTGGGCAGGAGACCAGCAGCAGCCGGATCAGTCCTAGTTCGGCTCCACCAGGGTGACTGAGGGGCATGGGAACTGCAGCGATGGTGCAGGGTGCTCACACAGCCAGATCACTCCACGTTCAGCCCCACCAGGGTTACCAGGGGTCAGGGGAATGATGTGTGGAGCACAGAGCAGCCAAATTAGTCCTACTTCAGCCCCGCCAGAGTGACAGTGGGGGGGAACAGGGGAATGACGGCAGCCAGCTCAATCCTTGTTTGGCCCCACTGGGGCGGCCAGGGGGGCAGGAGAATGGCAGGAGCTAGATCAGCCCTAATTCAGCCCCACAAGGGTGACCCAGGGGCAGGGGAATGGCAGCAGCCGGATCAGTCCTAGTTAAGCCCCACCAGGGCGATTGGGGGGGAAGGGACATCCCAGCGACCGGAACAGACCTTGATCAACCCCGCTGGGCCAAATAGGGGGCAGGGGAACATCAGCAGCTGTGCAGGGAATGTGTGCAGCTGGCTCAGTCCTAGTTTGGCCCCACCATGGTAACCACAGCAAAGGAGGATGGCAGCAGCTGTGTGGGGAATGTGTGCAGCTGGGTCAGTCTTAGTTCTGCTCCACTGCGGCAACTAGGGGACAGGGAAACTGAAGTGGCTAGATCAGTCCTAGTTCAGCCCCACCAGCGCAAGCAAGTGGTGGTGGAACGGCAGTGGTGGCCCAAGGCACATGTGTGACCAGATCAGTCCTAGTTCACCCTGCCAGGGTGACCGAGGGGCAAGGGAGCAGCAGCGGCCAGATCAGTCCTAGTCCAGCCCCACCAGGAAACTAGGGTGGAGCAGAAGAATGGGGAGCAGAGGACTCCCCCATTGCCGTCTGCTGGACACACGCAGCACTAGCAAGCCTATCTGGGCCCTCCTGACACAGGAGCCCATAGAAGGGAACTCCTCCACTGCCACCTGCAGGATGCCCATGGCTCTAGCAAACAATTCTGGGTCCACCTGGAACAGTAGACTCCTCCATTGTGACACAGCAGGTTGCGTGTGGCTCTAGCAAGCAGTTCTGGGCCCACCCAACACTTGTGTCTGGAGTGGAGAACTCCTCCACTACTGCCTGTGGGGCACATAGCACTAACAAGCTGATCTGGCCACAGATGGGGGCTCCTCTGTGGCCACCCACCTCCCGTGGGACATGTGCAGCTCTAGCAAGCAGTTCTGGGGCCCACTTTTTACCTGTATTTTGTGTTCTTATATGCTCTTCCTTGGATTTACAGCTTGCTGAACTTCTTTCTGGGCTCAGATCCCCATCTTTGGCTTCATAGATTCTAATTCCATCCAGTTTTTCTTCTTTTGCTCAAGAAAATCTGACAAGGGCTGCTACCAGTATGCCATCTTCCCAGAAACCCTCAACAAAATAACTTTCAACCCAGGATCTTATATCCAAAGAAACTGAGTTTCAATTATGATGAAGAAATTAAATACTTTAATGACATGCACATGTTGAAGAAATTTGCCATAACAAAGCCAGCACTCCAGGATATTCTCAATCCTATCCACCAAAATGAACAGCATAATCCTCCACCATCAAAATAAACACATGCAGAAACTTTTGATCAAATTCCAACTTCCACAGTGGCAAAAGGATTAAAAATATCCACTAGACTTTCAAAAAACTCGATAACCAAAATACTACTAGGCTTATTAAATCTCAATTAATGTCAATGGCTTAAATTGCCCTCTAAAGAGGCACAGGTTGACTGACTGGATACAAAAACTCAGGCTTAGGGTGGCACCTGTAGCTCAAAGGAGTAGGGTCTGTTTCTATTGGAGGTGGTGGGTTCAAACCCATCCCCAGCCAAAAACTGCAAAAAAAATAATAATAATAATACAGAAAATTAAAACCTATGAAATATAGCTAACTCAAAACCTCAGGCCAGACATCTATTGCATTCAAAAATCTCAGCTTACTGTAAAAGATAAACATAGACTCAGGGTGAACAAATGGTCATCCATAATTCAGGAAAATGGAAACCAGAAAAAAGCAGAGGTTGCAATTTTATTCATAAATAGGCTTTAAACCAACAAATGTAAGCAAAGAGAAGAATGGTCACAACATATTTCTTAAGGGCAATATTCAACATGATGAGATTTCAATTATTAATATTTATTCAAAATTGGTATAGAAGGGACATTTCTCAAATTGATAGAGGCCATCTACAGGAAACCCACAGCCAATATCGTATTGAATGGAGTTAAACTGAAATCATTTCCACTTAGATCAGGAACCAGGCAAGGGTGCCCATTGTCTCCATTGCTCTTTAACATTGTAATAGAAGTTTTAGCCATTGCAATTAAGAATGAAACGGCAATCAAGGGTACCCATATAGGATCAGAAGAGATTAAAATTTCACTCTTCGCAGATGATATGATTGTATACCTGGAAAACACCAGGGATTTGACGACAAAACTCATAGAAGTCATCAAGAAATACAGCAGCATCTCAGACTACAAAATCAACACTCATAAATCAGTAGCCTTCATATACACCAACATAGTCAAGCTGAAAATACAGTAAAGGACTCTATTCCATTCACAGTAGTGCCAAAGAAGATGAAATATTTGGGAGATTACCTAACAAAGGATGTGAAAGATCTCTATGAAGAGAACTATGAAACTCTAAGAAAAGATGTAGCTGAAGATGTTAACAAATGGAAAAACATACCATGCTTGTGGCTGGGAAGAATCAACATTGTTAAAATGTCCATACTACCCAAAGCAATATATAATTTTAATGCAATCCCTATTAAACTCCCACTGCCATACTTTAAAGATCTCAAAAAAATAATACTTTGCTTTATATGGAATCAGAAAAAAACTTGAATAGCCAAGACATTACTCAGGAATAAAAATAAATCAGGAGGAATCACGCTACCAGACATCAGACTATACTATAAATCCATAGTGATCAAAACATCATGGTACTGGCACAAAAACAGAGAGGTAGATGTATGGAACAGAATAGAGAACCAAAAGATAAATCTAGCTACTTACTGACATTTGATCTTTGACAAGCCATTTAAAAACATTCAGTGGGGAAAAGATACCCTATTTAACAAATGGCGCTGGGTGAACTGGTTGGCGACATGCCGAAGACTGAAACTGGATCCACACCTTTCACCACTAAGTAAGGTAGATTCTCCCTGGATGAAATATTTAAACTTAAGACATGAAACTATAAAAATACTAGAAGAAAGTGTAGGGAAAATAACTGAAGAAATCAGCCTGGGTGAAAATGTTATGAGCAGGATACCCCAGGCAATTGAAGCAACATCAAAAATACACTACTGGGACCTTGTCAAACGAAAAAGCTTCTGCACAGCCAAGAACACAGTAAGTAAAGCAAGCAGATCGCCCTCAGAATGGGTGAAGACATTTGCTGGTTATGTCTCCAACAAAAGTTTAATAACCAGAATCCACAGAAAAATCAAATATATTATCAAGAAGAGAACAAGTGATCTCCTCTCAGGCTGGGCAAGGGACTTGAAGAGAAACTTCTCTGAAGAAGGCAGGCCCATAGCTTAAAAACATATGAAAAAATGCTCACCATACTTAATCATCAGAGAAATACAAATCAAAACTATTTTGAGATATCATCTAAGACCAGTAAGATTGGCCCATATCACAAAATCCCAAAACTACCAATGCTGACGTGGTTGTGCAGAAAAGGGAACACTTCAACACTGCTGGTGAGATTGCAAACTAATGCGTTCCTTTTCAAAAGACATCTGGAGAATACTTAGAGAAGTAAAAATAGACCTGCCTTTTGATACTATAATTCCTCTACTAGTTATATATCCAGAAGACCAAAATCACACTACAACAAAGATATTTGTACCACAATGTTTACTGCAGCCCAATTCATAATTGCTAGGTCATGAAAGAAGCCCAAGTGCCCATCCACCCATGAAGGGATCAATAAATTGTGGTATATGTACACCATGGAATACTATGCAGCCATAAAGAAAGATGGAGGCTTTAAGTCCTTCATGTTTACATAGATGGAGCTGGAAAATATTCTTCTTAGCAATGTATCTCAAGAATAGAAGAAAAAGTATCCAATGTACTCAGCTCTACTATGAAACGAACTTATAGCGAAAGCTATAACCCATTTATAGCCCAAGAATATGGAGAAAGGGGAGAGGGAGGGGAGGGGAGGTTGGAGGATGGAAGGAGGGAGGATGATTGATGGGATCATTCGAATGATTCATCATATAAGGGTACATGTGAATCTTTCTAAATGTAGAATATAAATGTCTTAACACAATAACCAAGAAAATGACATGAAGGCTATGTTAACCAGTTTGATGAAAATATTTCAAATTGTATATAAAAACAGCAAACTGTACCCCATTGTTTAA
>NW_003852716.1:229765-274039 GCF_000181295.1 Otolemur garnettii
AAAAAAAAATTTTTTTTGCACCCAACCAGAATGCGCCTCAATTTGTAAGAAAGACTCTAACAGACGTGAGCAATGTGATTTCCTCTAGCACCATAATACTTGGATATTTTAACACCCCTTTGGCCATATTGCATAGATCCTCCAGTAAGAAACAAAGCAAATAAATTTTAGACTTAAATTTAATCATCCAACAATTGCATTTAACAGACATTTAACAAACATTAAACAAAACAAATACATTCTTCTCATCAGCCCATGGATCATCCTCCAAATTTTATCACATCTTAGGTCACAAGTCTAACCTCAGCAGATTTAAAAGAAGAAATCATTCCTCGTATTTTCTCAGACCATCATGAAATAAAAGTTGAACTCAGTAACAGCAGGAATCAGCATAAACATACAAAAAGATGGAAACTAAATAACCTCATGCTGAGTCATACCTGGGTCATAGATGACATTAAGAAGGAAATTACCAAATCTTTCACACAAAACAATAATGAAGACACGAATTATCAGAATCTCTGGGATACTGCAAAGGCAGTCTTAAGAGGGAAATTTATAGTGTTGCAAGTCTTCCTCAAAAGAATTGAATGAGAGGAAGTCAACAACTTAATGGGAGCAACTGGAAAAACAACTGGAAAAAGAAGAATGTTTTAACCCTAGACCCAGCAGAATAAAATAAATAATTAAAGTTAGAGAAGAACTAAATAAAATTTAAAAAAAAAGAATCATACAACAGATCAATCAATCAAAAAGTTCAGTTTTTGAAAAGGCCAATAAAATAGAAAAACCTTTGGCTAACCTAACCAGAAGCAGAAAACTGAAATCCTAATTGTAACAATCAGAAATGATATAGGCCAAATAACAACAGACTCCTCAGAAATTGAACAAATCCATAATTAATATTACATAAAACTCTATTCTCAGAATTATGAAAATCTGAAGGAAATAGATCAACACTTGGAAATATGCCACATTCCTAAACTTAGCCAGAAAGTAGTGGAAATGTTGAACTAGCCTATAACAAGTAGTGAAATAGCATCAATTATATGAAATCTCCCCAAAAAGAAAAGCCTGGTACCAGATGGCTTCACATCAGAATTCTACCAAACCTTTAAAGAAGAACTAGTACCTATATTAATTACCCTTTTTCAGTACTTCTTAACACATTCCATGAAGCAAATATCACCCTGATTCCCAAACCAGGAAAAGAAAATTATAGACCAATATGTCTAATGAATATTGATGCAAAAATATTCAATAAGATTCTAGCAAACAAAATCCAACAACATATAAAACAAATTATACATCACGACCAGATGAATATCATCCCAGGGTCCCAAGGATGGTTGAATATACATAAATCCATAAATATAATATATCACATAAACTAATTAAAAAACAAAAACTATAAGATTCTCTCAATTGATGCAAAAAAAGCTTTCAATAATATCCAGCATCCTTTCTTGATCAGAACGCTTAAGAAAATAGGTATAGAAGGAACACTTCTTAAACTGATAGAGGCCGTCTACAGCAAACCCACAGCCAATACTGTATTGAATGGAGTGAAATCAAAACCATTTCCACTCAGTTCAGGAACCAGGCAAGGATGCCCATTGTCTCCACTGCTTTTCAACATTGTAATGGAAGTCTTAGCAACCGCAATCAGGCAACAGAATGCAATCGAGGGGATCCAAATAGGACCAGAAGAGATCAAATTGTCACTCTTCTCAGACGAGATGATTGGATATCTAGAAATCCCCAGGGAATCAACTACAAAACTCCTAGAAGTGATCAAGGAATACAGCAACATCTCAGGATACAAAATTAACACTCACAAACCTGTAGCTTTTGTATATACCAACAATAGTCAAGGGGAAAAAGAGTCCTTGATTGCTTTTTCCCCTCGACTATTGTTGGTATATAGTGCCAACAATATCTGGAAGTGTATCTAACTAAGGATGTGAAAGATCTCTACAAAGAGAACTATGAAACTCTGAGAAAAGAAATAGTTGAAGATGTAAACAATTGGAAAAATATACCATGCTCATGGCTGGGAAGAATCAACATTGTTAAATTACCTATACATTCTATACTACCTAAAGCAAGCTACAGATTTAATGCGATCCTTATTAAAGTAGCTCTGTCATACCTTAAAGACCTGAAAAATTTAGTACTTTCTTTTATGTGGAAACAGGAAAAACTTTGAATAGCCAAGACATTACTCAGAAATAAAAACAAATCGGGTAGAATCATACTTCCTGACTTCAGACTATACTATAAATCGATAGTGATCAAAACAGCATGGTACTGGCACAAAAATAGAGAGGGAGATGTATGAAACAGAATTGAAGATCAAGATGTGAACCCAGACACTTAACATCATTTGATCTTTGATAAGCTTCTCAAAAATATAAATTGGGGGAAAGATTCCCTATTTAACAAATGGTGCTGGGTGAATTGGCTGGCAACCTGTAGCAGACTGAAACTGGACCCACACCTTTTTCCTCTAACAGAAATTGACTCTCACTGGTTAAAGGACTTAAACTTAAGACATGACATGAAACTATAAAAAATTTTAGAGAGAATGCAGAGGAAATACTTGAAGAAATTGGCCTGGGAGGATACTTTATGAGGAGAACTCCCCAGACAATTGAAACATCAAAAATACATTACTGGGATCTGATCAAATTAAAAAGCTTCTGCACTGCTGAGAACACACTAAGTAAAGCAAATAGCCCTCAGAATGGGAGAGAATTTTTGCAAGTTATATTTCCAACAAAGGTCTAATAACCAAAATCCACAGAAAACTCAAACTTATTAACAACAACAACAAAGTGATCCCATTTCATTATGGGCAAGAGAAATGAACAGAAGCTTCTCTGAATAAGACAGGTGCATGGTCTACAGATACATGAAAAAATGCTCATCTCTTTAATCTTTGGAGAAATGCAAACCCAAACCCCTCTGAGATATAATCTAACTCCAGTAAGTGTAGCCCACATCACAAAGTCCCCAAACTACAGATGGTGGCATGTACTTGGAGAAAAGGGAACACTTCTGTAGTGCTGGTGGGAAGGCAAGGTAGTACATTCATTTTGGAAGGAAATTTGGAGAACACTCAGGGATCTAAATGTAGACCTGCCGTTTGATCCTTCAATTCCTCTACTAGGTGTATATCCAAAAGACCCAAAATCGTTTGGCAACAAAGATATTTGCACCAGATTGTTCACTGTAGCTCAGTTCATAATTGCCAACAATTATGGAAGTCATGGAAGAAGCCCAAGTGCCCATCGACCCATAAATGGATTAGTAAATTATGATGTATGTATACCATGGAATACTATGCATCATTAAAAGAAATGGAGACAAAAAAAAAGGAAAAGAAAAGAAATGGAGACTTTACCTAGTTTATGTTTACATGGATGGAGCTGGAAAATATTCTCCTTAGTAAAGTATCTCAGGAATGGAAAAAAATATCCAATGTACTTAGTACTACTCTGAAACCAATTTATAATCACTCACACTTCCATATGAAAGATGAATCACATCCGTAGCCTAGGATGAAGGAGGGAAGGGGAGAGGGAGGGAAAGGGAGGGGTTGGGTCAATAGAGGGAGGGTTAATAGGGGGACCACACCTATGGAGCATATTGCAACTACAAGTTGGATCTATCAGATTTAGAACATATATATCTTAACACTGTAATTGAGTAAATGAGGTGAAGGCTATGTTGATTAGTGAGATGTAAGCACTCCAATTTGTATAAATAATCAACTCATTGAATCCCATAAAGGCATAAATGTATTCATGATCTATGTAAAAATGACTTAATAAAAAAAATTCAAAAAAAAGAACTAATAAATTCTTAAGAATGAGAAAAAAATAAAAGTGTAACTCTAGAAAGCAATAATTATATTTGTATGCAAAATAATGCCCTAGAATATGATAACTGGTTTTGATAAACAGATGATGAAGTTGCAAGAAAAGCATTTTCAGCCATTGGAGAGTGATGTGGTTCTCTTTGTATACTTTAAGTGGGAAATATCAATCTAGGTGATACTTTCGCAAAAACTTTTTTTATTTTAATTTTTATTTTTTTTATTAAATCATAGCTGTATACATTAATGCATTTATGGGGTACAATGTGTTGGTTTTATATACAATTTGAAATTCTTACATGAAACCAGTTAACATAGCCTTTGCCGCACTTTCTTAATTACTGTGTTTAGACATTTATACTCTGCACTTAGTAGATTTAACATGTACCCTTGTAAAATGCACCATAGGTGTGGTCCCACCAATTACTCTCCCTCCACCATCCTCTACCTTTCTCTACCCTCCCTCTTCATCTTGGGCCATAATTGGGTTATAGCTTTCATATGGTGGTGTGGGTGCTTAAATATTGGTTTCATAGTAGAACTGAGTACATTGGATACTTTTTTCATTCTTAACACACTTTGCTAAGAAGAATATGTTCCACATCTATCAAGGTAAACATAAAGAGTTAAAGTGTCGATTTTAAAGGCTGTATAATATTCCATGGTGTACTTATACCACAATATATTAATCCTTTAGTGGGTTGATGGGTACTTGGGCTTCTTCCATGACTTAACAATTATGAATTGGGCTGCAACAAACATTCTGATGCAAATATCTTTGTTATAAAGTGATTTTTGGTCTTCTGGATATATACCTAGTAGAGGAATTGCAGTTCTATTTTTAGATCCCTAAGTGATCTCCAAACTTCTTTCCAAAAGGAACATATTAGTTTGCATTCCCACCAGCAGTGCAGAAGTGTTACCTTTTCTTCATATCCACACCAACATATATAGTTTGGGGATTTTGTTATGTGCGCTACTCTTACTGGAATTAGATGATATCTTAAAGTGGTTTTGATTTGCATTTTTCTGATGATTAAGGATGATGAGCATTTTTTCATATGTCTGTACACCATGCTCCTGTCTTCTTCAGAGAAGTTTCTATTCAAATCTCTTGCCTACAATGAGATGGCATCACTTGTTCTTTTCTTGCTAATACATTTGAGTTCTCTGTGGATTCTAGTTATCAAACCTTTGTCAGAGACATAACCTGCAAATATCTTCTCCCATTTTTGAGGGCTGTTTCCTTGCTTTACATACTGTGTAGAAGTATGTAAAGCTTTGTGTAGAAGCTTTGTAGTTTTTTCAGATCCAAGTAATGTATTTTTGGTGTTGCTTCAATTGCCTGGGGATCCTCCTCATAAAATATTCTCAGAGGCTGATTTTTTTCAAGTGTTTTACCTGCAATCTCTTCTAGTATTTTTAAGTTTCATGTCTTAAGTTTAAATTTATCCAGTGAGAATATATTTTTGTTAGAGGTGAAAGCTGTGGGTCCAGTTTCAGTCTCTACTAGTTGCCAGCCAGTTCACCCAGAACCGTTTGGTAAATAGGGAGTCTTTTCCTCTGTGAATGTTTTTGATTGGCTTATCAAAGATCAGATGATGATAAGTAGCTGGGTTCATCTCTTGGTTCTCTATTCTGTTCCATACATCTACCTATCTATTTTTGTGCCAGTACCATGCTATTTTGATCACTATAGATTTGCAGTATAGTCTGAGGTCTGGTAGCATGATTCCTCTTGATTTATTTTTATTTCTGAGTAATGTCTTGGCTAATAGATGTTTTTCTGATTCCATATAAAATGAAGTATTATTTTTCTGAGATCCTTAAAGTATGACAGTGGTGCTTTAATAGTTATTGCATTAAAATTATTTATTGCTTTGGGTGTATGGACATTTCAGCAATGTTGATTTTTCCCAAAAATATCCTATGGAAAATGTTGAAATGGTTTTTATATGTCATAATCTTTGAGTTAACAGCTACAAATATTTTAAAGAGATGCTAAGAGAAACCTTGGACCTCATCCCACAAAGAGTGTCATCAGATTGTAGAGGCAACAACAAGTAAAGCTTCTTTAGATGCCAAAATAGATGAAGGCAGCATGAGGGAAACCTCCATAATGACTGGAGGTGGAGCAGAAAGAAGGTAAAGATCTGTATTCTTCATCAATATTAAACTGAGATCCCTGTTTCAAACAAGATGATATGAGAAGATGTTTGCGTGAGAAAACAAAAATATTTGTGATTTCTCAGGGACAGTTAATGGTACTTTAACCTTCTGAAGAGAGAAAGTTTGAGCAGGAGGACGTGAGCAAAGCTTGCCCCTAAATTTTCAGCAGCTTATTTGGAAATTCATTATTGTGTTATCAATTTCAGAAAGTCTTATGACTTTGAGCTGTTCCAGATTGCCAATATGGATGAAGTCTTACTCACATTTGATGTACCATCCTTCTTTTGCACATCAAAGGAACAAAGTCCATGGCTATGAAAACTGGTGGACATGAGAAAACAAGTTTTACTGTTGTAGTGTAGAGGGGACAAATCTATCACCTATGATCATCTTTAAATGAAAAATGTTTCTGAAAGAAAAGATTCCAAATGAAATTATTGTCCACATTCATGAAAAAGGATGGATGCATGAGGAAGGCATAAAAATATGATTTAACAAAGTCTGATCATAAAAGCCTGGAATATTATTAAAAAAAAAAAAAAAAGAAAAAGGTTTGTGTGGGTTTGATCCCTTTCAAGCCCCAGGGAAAAAACAATCACAGGGGCCTTGAAAATTCAACTTGCTGTGATATGTGGTGGGTTAACCAGCCAATTGAAACCACTTGAAATGTTAGTAAGCAAGCCATTTAAGGCCATAATTGAAGTGGACTCTGTGGATGCAGTCAGCTAGTAGTGATTTAACACCTATAGGCAGAATCACAGAATAAAGAAGGCATCCATTGCCCAGGTTTGTAATTAGATCCTAAGATCACAAAATAGTGTCAAGAAAGAAGTAGGTGTTAAGTCATCTAAAATTGAATACAATTGCAAAGATATTGAATCAACCCAAGTGCCCGTCAATTCCTGACTGGATTAACAAAATATGGCATGTGTACATATACTGTGGGATGCCATTCAGCTGTGAAGAAGGATGACTTAAAGCCTTTTACAACAATTTGGATGGAATGGGAGACCATTATCCAAGTGAAGTATATAAAGAATGGGAAAAAAACACATGTATTCACTATTAAATTGGAACTAGTCAATGACCACACATGTGCACAGAGGAAAGTAAAACTCAGTGGAAATCAAGTATGGAGGGAAGATGGGTGAAAAACCTACCTACCTACGGAGTGAAAACTATCTGGGTGATGACCACACTTTTATCCCTAACTCAAGTATAACAAAAGTAATCCATGTAACCAAAAACATTTGTACCACCATAATATTTTGTAATAATAATTTTTAAAAATTAGTCAGATCTCCCTCCAAAATGGCAGCTGAGTAACAGTTTATTTGCAACTGGGTGTGGTGAGATTAGGGAGAGAAGAATCCAGGTATCTCTGGCTTGTGAGCTCTGCCCAGAAATATTCCTTTGGGGATGCAGGGAGGCAGCAGGAGACTTCTGGGCCCCAGGAAGAGGACAAAAGCAGTGGAGAAGTGGAAAGTGGCTGCATTCAGTCTGAGGCTGAGGTTCTTGCCATGGCTGTAGCTACAGCAATAGTGAGATTGCAGACAGAGAAGGTCTTCCCTGTGGGTTGTTTTCTTTTCTTGGGCTTCAGCACTTCATTGAGCTACCTTGGGCGAGTGTGCAAGTGACTTTGAGCAGTGTCTAGAATCCAGGACTGAGCCATTGGACCAGAAAAGAGCTTTCATTGTTTGGCTGTGAAGTGAACACAGCCACTGTGGGAGAGCTGCCTTTCAGGCTCCACCCTCATAGTCAAAGAGTGATGCCCCTGCTGGGAGACCTTGGGTGACTGAGCAAGTGACTTTGAAGAGTACCCAGAGGCCAGGAACAAGATACCAAGAAAGAATGAGGATTTCATTGTTCAGCAGAGGGATAGAGCACAGCCAGTTTGGCATGCCTGATAAGCAATCAGCCATTTCAGGGGAGATCCCAGCAACACAAGCTTTCCTGGGAAAGCCTCTGCTTAGCCAAGGATGACACTTAAAGTGTCTTTTAAGTGTGTTGAGGAGAGATTCAGGCTCTCAATCTTGTGGGATTAGAGGGCAAAGTAGTCAGCAGAGTCCTCCAGTCTCCACCTTATGCAGCTGTATCAACATCAAGATTAGTATCTCATACCCCAGAAGATCACCTGTTGCCCAGGCAATATTCAATAAGATATATATATATATATATCTTTGTTTTTTTTTCTCTTTATTTATTTTTTATTTCAACTTTTACCCCTAGATTTTTCTTTTCCTTTTTTTCTTCATTTTTCTAGTAAATATAACAGTTTCTTTGCAACCAGGCACAGTGAGATTGGGAAGACTTTTTTATTGTTGCCTTCTTTAATAATAAGAACTTCATTTTTGCTAGTTTGTCAGCCACTGTTATTTGTTTTTTTCCCCCAAGTTTATTCTGTAAGGATTTTTGTTTGTTTTGGTTTGATTTACAGTATTTTTGTTTTTCTTCTCTATTTGGTGGAAGTGGAGACTTGTGTCTGCTCAGGCTGGCAAACAGCTGCTGACTTGAAGGGATCCACCAAATCCAGCACCCCCAGAGGTTGAGAGTTTTTAAGGTGTAGGTCAAAGTACCCTTTTGTACAACTCTATTACTCTTGTCTTCCTCTATCTACACCTCTTTTCTTTAACTCATCTCCTTTGCTTTCTATTTTGCTTTTTTATATCTTTTTTTTTTCTTCTTGATCTTCAATCCTTTCATCCTTTTAGTCCTATAGCAAAAGGACATATTAATAACATAGGTCAAAGGCATGGTTACTAAAGAACAAGAGGAAATGAAAGGAAAATTAGGGCAAGGAAACAGATAAAAGAAAACACTCATGAGGAAGACACAGCAGAAAAATCCTGGTAACATGAAAAACCACAACAGAGCAACCCCCTGAAGGGTCCACGGGGTAGCGAATGCAGAGGATTCCTCCTATAAAGAAATTTTAGAAATGACAGAAGGGAAATTTAAATTATAGATGATAAAAAATGAAAGAAATTGCAGAGAAAGTGGAAAATAACCAAAAGGAAATGCAAAAACAGAATCAAGTAAGAGATGAATGATATAAAGAATATAGAAAGGATATAGCAGAGCTTAAAAAATTGAAGCAGTCAAGTAGAGAACTTAAAGATGCAGTAGAAAGTATCAATAACAGATTAGACCATGCAGAAGAAAGGATCTCAGAAGTAGAGGACAAAGCTCTTGAGCTAACTCAGATAGTTAAAAAGTCAAAAAAAAAAAAAGAGAGAGAGAGAGAGAAAGAAAAACATTCACTGACAGAATTATGAAATGTCATGAAGTGTTCAAACATATGAGTTGTATATATTCCAGAAGGAGAAGAAGGATGTCTCAGAGGAATGGAAGCCATACAGGAGCATATTTCCCAAATATCACCAAAGATTCTGACACACTACTTTCAGAGGGATATCAGACCCCAGGTCACCTCAAATAGAGCTTCTCCAAGACACATTGTGATGAACCTGTACAAAGTCACAACAAAGGAAAAGATTCTGCAGGCCACAAGGAATAAGCACTAATTGGCCTACTTAGATAAATCCATCAGAGTGATTGCAGACTTCTCAAATGAAAATTTTCAAGCCAGAATACAATGGTCATCTACCTTTAACCTACTTAAACAAAATACTTTCCAGCCCAGAATTCTACATCCTGCTAAGCTAAGCTTTAAAATTGATGGAGAAATTGAATCTTTTACTGATATGCAAACATTGAGGAAATTTGCAACAAGACCAGCTCTACAGGAAATACATTGACCTGCACTATACACTGACCATCATATTGGACTACCAGTGAACTAAACACCCTGAAACTAAAGAACAAAACTCAGCTTCCACAATGATGCAAAAGATAAAACTAAACGATGGACTTCCACAAAATAAGATGAATAGAATGCCACAACACTTATCAATTATCTCAATAAATAAACATGTCTTAAATTCCCCACTGAAGAGGCATAGACTGGCTGATTGGATAAAAATCACAAGCCATCCATTTGCTGCCTACAGAAAACATATCTCGGCTTTCACAACAAATTAAAACTCAGAGTTAAGGGATCAAAGACAATTTTGCAGGCAAACCAAAGTCAGAAGAAAAGAGGTGTTGTAAACTTATTTTCAGATAAAAGTGGATTTATAACAACTAAAGTAAAAAAGATAATGATGGACACTTCATATTGGTCAAGGAAAAAATACAATAAGAGGACATTTCAATTCTAAATATTTATGCACTGAACTTAAATGCTGCCAGATTCCTAAAACAGATTCCAATAACACCATAATAGTAGGGGACTTTAACACTCCATTTACAGAACTGGACCGATCCTCTAAACAGGAAGTAAGCACAGATGTAAAAGACTTAAATGTGACCCTAACAATTGTGCTTGATAGACATGTATAGAACACTCTATCTCAAAACTAAAGAATATACATTCATCTCCTCAGCCCATGAAAAATTCTCCAAAATTGATCATATTATAGGATGCAAAACAAACCTGAACAGACTCAAAAGAATTGAAATTTTTCCTTGTATCTTCTCAGGCCACAAGATATTAAAGGTGGAATGCAACTCTAACAAAAACATTTAACCCCACACAGAGGAATGGAAATTAAACAACCTTATGCTAGACGACAGCTGGGTGCAGGAAGAGATAAAAGAGGAAATCATTAACTTCCTTGAGCATAACAAAAATAACAACACAAGCTACCAAAACCAGTGGGATACAGCAAAACGGTCCTGAGAGGAAAAGTTATCGCTTTAGATGCCTACATCTGAAAAACAGAAAGAGAGCACATCAACAAATTCATGAACCATCTTATGGAATTGGGAAAAGAAGGGCAATCTAAACCTGAAGCCAGCAGAAGAAAAGAAATATCCAAATTTAAATCAGAGATCAATGAAATCGAAAACAAAAGAATCATTCAGAAAATTAACAAAACAAGGAGTTTTTAAAAAAAAAATAAATAAAATAGATAAACCTTTGGTCACATAACTACAAATGGAAAAGTAAACCCTTAGTAACCTCAATCAGTAATGATAAAGGGGAATTAACAAAAGATGCTACAGAGATACAAAAGATTATCTCTGAATACTACCAGAAACTCTATGCCCAGAAATTTGGCAATGTGAAGGAAATGGATCAATATTTGCAATCACACCCTCTCCCTAGACTTAGACAGGAAGAAATAAATCTCCTGAACAGACAAATTTCAAGCACTAAGATAAAAGAAATGATAAAAAAAACTCACAACAACAACAACAAAAAATGCCCTGGTCCAAATGGCTTCACAACAAAATTCTATCAAACCTTCAAAAAAAGAGCTTATTCCCATACTGCAGAAATTATTCAAAAAAATTGATGAGGAAGGAGTCTTCCCCAACATGTTCTATGAAGCAAGCATCACCCTGATACCAAAAACCAGGAAAAGACCCAACTGAAAAGAAGAACTTCAGATCAATGTCACTAATAAATATACGTGCAAAAATTCTCAACAAAATTCTAGCAAATAGAGTAAAGCTTCCTATCAAAAAAGTCATACATCATCATCAAATAGGTTTCATCCCAGGGATGAAGGCTGGTTTAACATATGCAAGTCTTATAAAAGTAATCCATCATAACAACAGTAGCAAAAACAAAGAGCTATGATACTCTCAAGGGATGCAGAAAAGGAATTCGATAAAATCCAGCATCCTTTTCTAATTAGAACACTGAAGAGTATAGGAATAGGTGGCACATTTCTTAAACTGATCAAAGCCATCTGTGACAAACCCACAGCTAACATTTTCCTGAATGAAGTAAAATTGAAAGCTTTTCTTTCCACATAGAACTGGAACCAGACAAGGTTGTCCTCTAACCCCACTACTATTCAACATAGTGCTGGAAGTTCTAGCCAATACAATCAGGCAAGAGAAGGAAATAAAGGGCATCCAGATGGGAGCAGAGGAGGTCAAACTTTCCCTCTTTGCTAATGATATGGTTTTATAGTTAGAATTCCAAATATTCGACTACAGGACTCCTGGAAGTGATCAAAAAATACAGTAACATCTCAGGATATAACATAAATGTCCACAAGTCAGTAGCATATGTATATGCCAGTAACAGCCAAGATGAGAAGGTAATTAAGGACACAATCCCCTTCACATTAGCTTCAAAGAAAATGAAATACCTAGTACTATACCTAACAAAAGAGGTGAAGGACCTCTATACAGAAAATAATGAAACCCTAAGAAAAGAAATAGCAGAAGATATTAACAAATTGAAGAACATACCATTCTCATGGCTGGGAAGAATCATTGTTAGAATGTCTATACTTCCCAAGGCAATCTACAGATTCAAGCCATCACCATTAAAATACCAACATCATATTGAAGAAGTGGAAAAAAATCGTACTTCCATTTGTATGGAACCTGAAAAAAACTCTGCACAGCTAAGGCAATTCTTACTAGTAAAAACAAAGCCAGGGCATCACCCTACCAGACTTTAGGTTGTACTACAAGGCCATAGTGATAAAAAACAGCATGATATTGGCACAAAAATAGAGACAGACATTTGGAACAGAATAGAAAGAAAACCAGGAGATGATACTAACAGAATAGTAGTTACTAGAAGGGGAAGGAGAGAGACATAGGGGAAGGTTGCTTGAGTGAAACACAATTACAACTAGATAGCAGGAATAAGACGTATGAAGAGTCCCAAAAGTTATCCCTAAAGTTGCCATACATAGGGAAAATAGGAAATTGTATCTAAGTGAAACTTTATTTATGAAATATTCATCACAAAATTTTATAAAATATTTTAGAAACATTCTCAATGTGTTGGACACCTCTTTGTAAAACTTTGTGATGGATATTTTGTAAATAAAGGTACATTTAGCTATAGTTTCCCATATTCCCTATATCTAGTGACTTCTGGGGCAACTTTTGGGGCACCATGTAGTGCTCTATGACACTATAGGGTGACTATAGTTACAATGATTTATTATCTGTGTTCAAATAACTACAAGACAAAATTTTAAATGTTCCCACCATGAAAAGTGGTTTTTGAGGTGATAGATATGCTATACTATTTGATTATTAGACATTTTATACATCTATTAAAATATCACATTGTACCTCATATATGTACAATTATCATGTGTCAATTAAAAATAATTCCAAAACTTATTTTAAGGGGCCAGTTGCAGTGGCTCATGCCTGTAATCCTAGCTCTCTGGGAGGCTGAGGCAGGTGGATTGCCTTGAGCTCAGGAGTTCAAGAACAGCGTGAGTGAGAGTGAGACACTGTATCCACTAAAAACAGAAAAGTTAGATACGTGTGGTGGTGCATGCCTATAGTCTCAACTACTTGGGAGGCTGAGGCAAGAGGATTGCTCAAGCCTTCCATCATCTATAGACCACAAGAGTTTTCCCATGAATATTGCATTCTCCTTCCGTTTGTACCTGGGTATTTTCAATGGCTGATAAGCCCAGACTGCAACATCATAATTTATTAATGAGTAACCTCTGTAGTTGTGAATCTGAAGATATCAAGCTATGTAAAAGTAAATAAATACCAGCCACCTTATTTATCACATATATAAATTTGCCTTCTGAAAGCAGTCACCTTCCAGAGATTTGTTTTACAATTCAACTACAATTCAACTCCCTTTCTTTCTCTAATGTTATTGGAGATTTCCAAGTGTCTTCTTCCATTTTTATGACTTTCTTCACTGACACTAGAGTCATAGGACTCCACATGCAATGCATATAGAGAAAATGTCTCCTCCCACTGCTGCCAGATATATTTCAGTTGGTATTCTGGTTTACATTTTGGTAAATAATTGTTGGTATTCTGATTTTTTCTTAATGGTGACACATTCCCATTTGACTATAATTTAGTTAATGTCAACTCTTACCTATGCTGTAAGTCAAATAGGCTTCTAGGGCTGTCCTGAAAAGTTAACTTTAACTGTAGGTGATTATTTGTATATTCATATAATTGTGTTGGTCCCAGAGCATTTTTAATAGCTATAAAATCCTCTCTTGCTACCATTGTATTCTCAAAGGGATTAGGCACTGATGGCCTCATATTCACCTTTCCTGACACTTCTATTTCATCAATCGCTTCTACCATATTCATCTGAATTGGATTCATTGACAATAGTAGTTATTCTACTCATTTCTACCTTTGGCTAAAAGACCCACTCTCCCGCTTTTCTTTTCTATGTCAAGTTATTCATTTTACTTATTTTTAATTGTACCTGAGCATTTTTCTTTTATTTCTGATTTTCTTCTTGATTCGCCCTCTATTGATGTTGTAAATCTTGAAGGAATTTAGTTATTCTATATTCTTTTGAAAGACACTCAGGAAATGCAACTTACACTATAGTTTATAATATAAAATCACATCCTACATAGCACAGAGAGGCTTTCACTCTCGTCATGTTTTCTCAAGACTCAGTTTTCAATTGGAAGTCCCTCAAAGTTATATAATTCTGGTGATATAAAGTCATAGAAAGTCACTATCATCATCATCTGAATAAGAGTGTTTGCCCTAATACAGGCATATTTATACATTTCCTGGGATGAATACTCCCCCCTTTAACAAAGTGAGCCAATTTACATTCCTGGTCTTTTTCAATTCACCTCAGTGTTTAAGTGCCTCTGCAATTCAGGAGACAGAGCAAGGGACAGGAAACTTTATTGAGCTCTTTCTTAAAGGATCCAAAACTCCCCTCCTTAGGGGCCAAGTAGAAAAGGAAATAAATGAAGTGGACCTGGTAGAGACAGGCAGATCAGAATGCATGCCTTTTCTATGAGAGGCAGCCACAATTCTGTTCCAGTCAAATTACAGCTTTTCTTGTGTATAAGCTCAATGTAGACATTTATTTTGGAAACAGAAGCTTCGAATCTGGATTTGTACAGAAAATTTGCCAAGTTTTAGGTATTGGCAGGCCAAAGCCAGCCCAGTAGCTGCCAGTCTGTAATTTATGTCCTATCCCTAGAGTTTAAAGTGAGTATCTAACACTAGAATTTCTGAGCATTCAACAAAGCCTGACTTAAGAGGCAAACTAAATGAAAAAGCAAAATTATTAGAAGATCATAGAGACCATGTAGTCAGAACAGAAATAACAAGTAATTTGAAAGTACATCTCCAGAACAGAATATATATCTTCCGGATATGACAGTATCTTTGCTCTGATCCTTTACCAGTTTTGTGATTTTTTTGTTTGTTTCGTTTTTCATTTCATAATTTAACTTACCAACAGGAAACTTATTTCATTTAATTTATTTTCAGACAAGGATGTATGTCACAGCAATTAGAGGCTATCTCATGCACTTACTGCCTATAATTACAACCCTCAAGAGTACGCATATTAATCTCATTTTTGCTAATGAAGAAACTGAGGTTTCAAGAAATGAATGGAAAAAAAAAAAAGAAATGAATGAACTGCTCTAAGGTCACACAACCGTAAGTGACCAAGCTTAAGTCTATGCTCTTGCCACTATTCCACAATACTATCTTCTAATATTGACTACATTATTTGTCCCATTTTCATCAAGAGGAGTATAGTACAATCATGAGATTTCACTTATGCTATGAAAATACACTCCTAGAAGACAACACAACATTTAATTAGTATAATCATATCAAGGACTTAATAGCAGGAATTACTGACTCAGGATAAATTTCTAAAAGTGGAATTGCTCAGTAAAATCGCACATTTTACTAAACTTTTTGTGTTTATTAGCAAATTATCCTTCAAATAAGATGTACTTACCAAGTATCATAATTTGTAGAGGAATATGAAGTACCGGTTTCCTGTAATAATAATACTCATACAGTGCTTACTACGAGCAGGTCACTATTCTAAGTGCTTAAAATATGTTATTTATTTGATTTTTCAAAGTAGCTCATTTCACAGATGAAAATACTGAGGTACAGAAAGTTAGGTTACTTGTCAACATCATGTCACTAAAAAGTGGAGGTAATAGAAACACAATTTAAAACTTGGCAGTTGGATTAACTATGTCAAGACTAGATGTTGTATTAGATTTAAAATGTTATTGACAAATATATATTTCATAGGTATTTTATTTTTTAATCTGTACTTTTTATTTAAAGAAGATAAAATAAATTTTTCTTTATTTCCTTCCTTTTACTTTTCTTTATGACAATTTTCTTTTTATAAGACTCTAGTTAATGTTTCGTGGCTATTTTGATCGCAGATGGTTCATTTAAAAAAATTATTTGTAAGAAGTATGTGTATGTCACAGAGAGATGTCATGTGTTATATATGTTGTAGTTTTTTTAGTTTGTCTTTACCCTTTAAATTTTTCTTGTACTTTTGATTTAAAGTTTAAAATGCTTAATTAATGAAATCTACATTAAACTTTCCATTTGTAATTTTTCTTTGTTGTTTTAGAAGGTTGTCACCATGTATCAGTTGCATAAATATTTACTCTAATATTTGTCTGCACGTGGTATGGTTTCATTTTCCATCTAGAATTTATCTTAATATTTGACATGACAGTTCATTGCTGGCACTTTTTCCATCTCTCCAACATTGTTAGGGGTTTATTACTTACCTTATTTCTGTCACTTCAGTGGAACTAGGTAAAGAGAAGAGAAGTGGTGAAAACATAAGCTCAGGAAGCACCATGAACAAGAAAGTTTGTTTTAAAAATAGCTATTTTATTTCTTATGTTTTTTCTTACATGTCTCTGACGTGGTTATGGCTTCCTACTTTTTGAGTATTTTTTGGACACATGGCCATATCTTCCTAACAATGTAATAAAGTCATGAGTTTTCTCTTGTTATCAACCAAAATTTATATAAAGTACTTTCTCCTAATTAAAAAAATACTCTACATCTGTCATTAAATGTACTCATACAACTCTAGTTTTTGTCTATTTGTCTTATTGTTTTTCTTTAAGTTTCAGCTAATTAATGCTATATTGTTCACTAATGAAGGCATATGTGGTCAACTACTAGATTGTTCATTTTATTGATAACTTAAAATATCAAAATTGATGTATCTTAAAATAAAATGTCAAAAAAATCACACAGTAAAAGAAGAGAACCCAAAGAAACTTGTAGGAGATTCAGCAAGGCTGGGTGTATAAGTACGCTTTTGCCCTCCTTTTGTGTGTTTTGGGAAATGAATTATAAACTAAGAGAATCATCAGCTAATAATGGTTTATGTATTTGGCTTATTTATTCAAAGAATTTCTTAGATTTACTTATCCAATTTTACATTTTCTGTTAATTTATTAACATTTGCTTTTATCATATTGTAGGTGTATTCCCTTTCTCTCCTTTTTTATTCTTTTGTGCTCTTTATTTGGATACCTAATTCATTTACTTTCACTGTTTTTTGTTTGGCATTTAAGGTCTTCCAGTGTACAAATTTGACTCTGAGTTCATTCACATTCCATTGCATAAATCAAATATTATTAAACTGGAGCTTGATAAGAATGCACATTCCTGGGCAGCACCTATGGCTCAATGGGCAGGGAACCGGCCCCATATACAGATGGTGGTAGGTTCGAGCCCAGCCCCAGCCAAACTGCAACAAAAAATAGCCAGGCATTGTGGCGGGCATGTGAAGTCCCAACTACTCAGGAGGCTGAGGCAGTAGAATCACTTAAGCTCAGGAGTTGGAGGTTGCTGTGAGCTGTGACTCCATAGCACTCTGCCAAGGGCGACAAAGTGAGACTCTGTCTCAAAAAAAAAAAAAAAGAACAGAAAAGAAAAGAGAAAGAAAAAGAAAAGAATGCATATTCCTGCACACCATTTATTTCACTAGGCTTGAGGTGGGGGCTCAGAAATCTTAATTCTTAACAAGGCTTCCAGGTCAGGAATAGGGAAATACTAGTGTTCTTTTTTTTTTTTTTCAGTTTTTGGCCATGGGTGAGTTTGAACCCACCACCTTTGGCATATGGGGCTGGCGCCCTACTCCTTTGAGCCACAGGTGCTGCTCAGTAATAGTTCTTTTTATAAATTTATTCTAATAAAAACTTTGTGATTTGTTTGTTTTCAAGACGAAGTGTAATTTGGTGGCCAGGGTCAGAGTGCAGTGGAGCCATTATAGCTCACAGCAACCTCAAGCCCTTAGGCTCAAGGGATTCTCCTGCCTCAGCTCCCCAGTAGCTAGATAGGACTATGAGCACAGGCAACCACACCCAGCTAATTTTTTAAAAAACACATTTTTGGTACAAACACCTTTGTTATAATGTGATTTTTGGTCTTCTGGATATATACCTAGTAGAAGAATTGTAGGATCCGAATGGAAGGTCTATTTTTAGATGTCTAAGTGTTCTCCAAACATCTTTCCAAAAGGAATGTGTTAGTTTCCCACTAGCAGTGTAGAACTGTTCCTTTTCCAGCTCAGTTCATAATTGCTAAGTCACGGAAGAAGCCCAAGTTCTAACCCACGAATGGATTAATAAATTGTGGTATATGTATGCCATGGAATATTATGCAGCCTTAAAGAAAGATGGAGACTTTACCTCTTACATTACATGGATGGAACTGGAACATATTCTTCTTAGCAAAGCATCTCAAGAATGGAAGAAAAAGTTTCCAATGTACTCAGCACTACTATGAAACCTATTTATAGCTTTCCTATAAAAGCTATAACCCAATTATAGCCTAATAAGAAGGGGAAAGGGGAGAGGAAGGGGAAGGGAGGGAGAAGGATGGATGGAGGGAGGGTAATTGGTGGAACCACACCTACAGTGCATCTTACAAGGATACATGTGAAATTTACTAAGGGTAGAATATAGATGTCTTAACTCAATAACTAAGAAAATGCCATGAAGGCTATGTTAACCAGTTTGATGTAAATATTTCAAATTGAATACAAAACCAGTACATTGTACCCCATGATTGCATGAATGTACACAGCTATGATTTAATAAAATAAAATAAAAAACACATTTTGTAGAAAAGAGGTCTCCCTATTGTTCAGGCTTATCTCCAACTTCTGGCCTTAAGCAATCCTCCCACCTTGACCTCCCAAAGTGCTAGGATTATAGGCTTGAGCCACCCCACCCCACTTCTGGAAAGAATTTTAATTTGTTATTTAAGTTTCAGTATTCAATTTTGTTTTAATTTTCAAATCATTGGGGAGGGTTTTTCATGCTTTAATTATTAATATCTAGCCTTATTCTATTGAAATTAAAGATGACCTATAATATTTTATTAATATTTTCTTCGTATTTATGAAAAGATGCAGCCATATCATAACAAGTACTGCTATTTTCACCACCGAGAATTAACTGCTGCTGATATTTTACCATATTTTCCTCCATTTTAAAGATAAAAATGCATTTTTACAGATTTAATTCAATTTACCTTTAATCACTACCCTATATTTATTCCTTTTTCTCTCTTTCATGGGGGCAAGTTTGGCATATTTCTAATAGAATATTTCACATACACATATGAATGCTTCTATAAATCCATTAGCATGCTGTTTGGTATATGCTAATTGATTAGATTTTTGATTTGAAGCTATTTCATTTCTTTATCTCTGTATTCTGTTAATCATATTACTCATACTAATCAACTCCCCTATTGATGGATATCATATGCCAATATATTTTTGTCTTACTTTTGTATTTATTAAGGTATCGTTCACTTAATGACCCAGAAATGCTACTAAATGTTCCCTGGATACATGGGGGAGAGGAAGAATTTTCTATATGGTCAGAAATGTATAGGTAAATTTGAATATATTTCTTCTATTTTTCAAATTCTCTTTCTCTGGACTACTGTATCTTTGTTGCTCTTGCTTAACCTGTAATGAAATTAAGTAAATCTGTTAATGTCTGCCTACTATTGTGTGCCTGTCAATATGTACCTTTACTCCTCCCCTAAGATACCTTTCTGCAATGCATACCTATAAAAACAATCAGAAAATTCAAAATCCTATAAAAATAAGAGCTATGCATAATTTTGGCACTAATAACCACCATTAGCATATTGGTATAATATTTTCCATATGTTATTACATATACACATACAGTTTACATATACAACAAACTTCAAAAATTAGTATAAAATAAAAATATATTTGTTGTTTTTTAAAATTTAAATATAAATGCTTGTATAGTTTCTAACTGTATAGCAATAGATAAAGCCCAAAGTGAGAATACTCTGTGATTTAGCTACAACTGTAGTTTATTTCATGTATAACTTTCAAGATACTTCATATCAATCACTCATTTCTTAAATTATAGTGCATATAATTTTATTGTATGATAGTATGTGCGTGACTAACCCCATGTAAACAGACATATTTAAGCAATATTTTTAAATGCTACAGTGCATATACATTTTATGCATATATTCTCGTGCATCCTAGGTGAAGTGCCTAAAGTATTTCTAAATAAAGATAGACACATTTAAAATGTTGATATATACGGTATTTTCAAATTGTCCTATGATTATAACAATTCAAAATTCGACCAGTACTGTAGTACATTTTCACAGCTCCTTGTCAGGTAGGTTTAACATTATTTCTCATCTTTTTCAACAAGATAAGCCAAAAGTAGAATCTCATTGTTTTAATTTGATTACTACTGAGATTAATCATCCTTTTTAACGTCTACTGGCCATTTGCACTCCTTTAGTACAATGTGCTCTCCTGCCTAGTCTTTTCCACTTCCCCTATTGGGAATTGTTCCGCTTTCCTTAGGCTTTTTCAGAATTCTTTATTATTTGTCTTTCGCCTTTAAAATGGGATTGCTTCCATTCACGCTTTCATCCCTTCACTACCTTACAGATTGCTGATATACATTCTCCATCGGTCTTTTGAGGTCTATTATAGAAGCTGGCTCCCTCCCTCTCAGTCTCATAAATTTTGTTCTCCTCTCTCTCTTTGTTTTTCTCTCTCCCTTTCTCCCTGTTTTCTTTTCAGTGCAGAAGTTTTTGGTTTTGACCCAGCTAAATTTATCAATCTGGGCCTGGCTACGCGTCAGCAGAGGGGGCGGGGAGGCGAACGCGTAGCCGTGGGGAGGGAAAGGGGCGGGGAAGAGCGGGCGGAGCTGCTGCAGGAGTTGGTGAGAGTGCGCGCGGTCGGATCACACGCGGCGGCAGCGGCGGCGGCAGCGGCGGTGGCGGCCCTGAGACTTGAACGCTGAGACCTCAGCCTGCGGCCTACGCCCAGCCCTTTCTCCACCGGAGGACCAGGAAACCGCAGTCTTCATCACAGAGGTACGGTGCTCCGCGCTCCCCGCCGGGTTTAGCCCAGCCCTCTGCGGCGGTGCCTCCTTCCTCCTTCCTTCGCTTTCTCTTGTCGCCCGCGCCTTCCCGGCCCGCCTGCGTCACCGCGGCCGCCATGGCTGAGAACGGAGAGAGCAGCGGCCCCCCGCGCCCCTCCCCCGGCCCTGCTGCGGCCCAAGGCTCAGCAGCCGCCGCAGCTGAGCCCAAAATCATCAAAGTCACTGTGAAGACCCCGAAAGAAAAAGAGGAATTCGCAGTGCCCGAGAATAGCTCGGTCCAGCAGTTTAAGGAAGCGATTTCGAAACGCTTCAAATCCCAAACCGATCAGCTAGTGCTCATTTTTGCCGGAAAAATCTTAAAAGATCAAGATACCTTGATCCAGCACGGCATCCATGATGGACTGACTGTTCACCTTGTTATCAAAAGCCAAAACCGACCTCAGAGCCAGTCCACACAGCCTAGCAATGCCGCGGGAACTAACACTACCTCCGCGTCAACTCCCAGGAGTAACTCCACACCTATTTCCACAAATAGCAACCCGTTTGGGTTGGGGAGCCTGGGAGGACTTGCAGGCCTTAGCAGCTTGGGCTTGAGCTCTACCAACTTCTCTGAGCTCCAGAGTCAGATGCAGCAGCAGCTCATGGCCAGCCCAGAGATGATGATTCAAATTATGGAAAATCCCTTTGTTCAGAGCATGCTTTCGAATCCCGATCTGATGAGGCAGCTCATTATGGCCAATCCACAGATGCAACAATTGATTCAGAGAAACCCAGAAATCAGTCACCTGCTCAACAACCCAGATATAATGAGACAGACCCTTGAAATTGCCAGGAATCCAGCCATGATGCAAGAGATGATGAGAAATCAAGACCTAGCTCTTAGCAATCTCGAAAGCATCCCAGGGGGCTATAATGCTTTACGGCGCATGTACACTGACATTCAAGAACCGATGCTGAATGCAGCACAAGAGCAGTTTGGGGGTAATCCATTTGCCTCGGTGGGGAGCAGTTCCTCTTCCGGGGAAGGTACGCAGCCTTCCCGTACAGAAAATCGAGATCCACTACCCAATCCATGGGCGCCTCCGCCAGCTACCCAGAGTTCTACGACCACCAGCACAACCACAAGTAGTGGCGGTGGCTCTGGCACTAGCTCCAGCAATGCCACGGGGAACACTGTGGCTGCAGCTAATTATGTTGCCAGTATCTTCAGTACCCCAGGAATGCAGAGCCTGCTGCAACAGATAACAGAAAACCCCCAGCTGATTCAGAATATGCTGTCTGCGCCCTATATGAGAAGCATGATGCAGTCACTGAGCCAGAATCCAGATTTGGCTGCACAGATGATGCTGAATAGCCCGCTGTTTACTGCAAATCCTCAGCTGCAGGAGCAGATGCGTCCACAGCTCCCGGCTTTCCTGCAGCAGATGCAGAATCCAGACACACTATCAGCCATGTCAAACCCAAGAGCAATGCAAGCTTTAATGCAGATCCAGCAGGGGCTACAGACATTAGCCACTGAAGCACCTGGCCTCATTCCAAGCTTCACTCCAGGTGTGGGTGTGGGGGTGCTGGGAACCGCCATAGGCCCTGTAGGCCCAGTCACTCCCATAGGCCCAATAGGCCCTATAGTCCCTTTTACCCCCATAGGCCCCATTGGGCCCTTAGGACCTACTGGCCCAGCAGGTCCCCCTGGCTCCACCAGCTCTGGTGGGCCCACTGGGCCCACTGTGTCCAGCTCTGCACCCAGTGAAACCACGAGTCCAACATCAGAATCTGGACCCAACCAGCAGTTCATTCAGCAGATGGTGCAGGCTCTGGCTGGAGCAAATCCTCCACAGCTGCCGAATCCAGAAGTCCGGTTTCAGCAACAACTGGAACAGCTCAACGCAATGGGGTTCTTAAACCGTGAAGCAAACTTGCAGGCTCTAATAGCAACAGGAGGCGACATCAATGCAGCCATTGAGAGGCTGCTGGGCTCCCAGCCATCGTAATTACATTTCTGTACCTTGAAAAAATTGTATCTTATTTTTGATAATGGCTCTTAAATCTTGAAACACACAAAATAGTGCTTATACTTTCATTTTGATTCTTTTAAATCTGTCTAGTTATAAATCTAATGTGATGCATTTTAAGGTGGAGGCCTTCCTCCTACATTCCTTTCTCCCTCCTTCTTTTGCCTTTTTTCTCCCTTTCTCCATTCCTCCTGTCTCCTTTCTTTCCTCCCTCTTTGTTTCCTTTCTTGCTTTCTCCTTTTCCTTTGACTTCCTTCCCTCTCTGTTTTGAATGATGGAAATCAATTTTGTTTCACTTAAAGGTGTTGCATGCATACACTTCTGTTTATTCTGCTTTTATTGTGATTTTTGGAAACAGATATCAACTTTCACAGTTGGGTGAACAAGTTTTGTCCTACAGATGTCCAATTTATTTGCATTTTAAACATTAGCCTATGATAGTAATTTAATGTAGAATGAAGATATTAAAAACAAACAAATTATTTGAAGCTCTCTAATTTGTGGTACAATATTGCTTATTGTGACTTTGGCATGTATTTTTGCTAGCAAAATGCTGTAAGATTTATAATATTCATTGATCTTTTTTGCTATATTTATACACATTACATTAAGCACAATTGGAACTATACATCTAAAAATACTATAATAGAATATCTGAGCATATTATCTGTAATCAACATGAGAACGAGTACAAGAAATATTTCTGCAGCTAGGTGTGTCTCAAAATTTTGTAGAATCTTACAGCATCTTTGATAAACTCAGTGAAAATGTTGGCTAGGAAAGTTCAGTTAATACATAGTAGAAATGTTTATCCTGGTATCTCTAAGTATACATTTAATTGTACAGAAAATTTACAGTGTAATGTTGTGTCAACATTTGCAGATTGACTGTATGTATATGACCTTAATCTTTGTGCAGCCTGAAGGATCAGTGTAGTAATGCCAGGAAAGTGCTTTTTACCTAAGACTTCCTTCTCAACTTCTCCCAAAAAGATACCCTAATATGCATTTTGATTTGAAATTGGAAATGTAATTTTCGCTGAAAGTGTCATGTGATGTTTGCATTACTTTTAACTGCTATGTATAAAGAAAAGTGTATCTTTTGACTTTATCAGTTACTTCTCTTGTGCACAGGGAAAAATGCTTTAAAAATGGCTAAAAAAAATAAAAAATTTTAAAATGGATAAATCTTTTCCTTTTTGCCTTCTGGCTCTAGAGTCATGTTAAGATTATATAAATCTTACCCTGTATTTCTCTAACTTCTATGGTTTTATTTAAAATTTTTATTTGCCCGATCTAAAATTATTTTGATATATTGGTTTGGTATTCTAAATATTTTGCCCCCAAAGTATAGCCAGTTGTTATCTTCCCCCTATATTTGAAATGTTATATATGTATACATATATGTATACATACATATATACACAGACACACATATGCACCTAGACTTTATTCTTATTCTGTGATTGGATTATCTTTAGTTCCAATGAACATCATATCCCTCGTGCACCAGCCTATAGTTATTGAGTTAGAAATACGATTTCTTGTGTGTTAGGTTGAATCTCCCTTCAATCTTTTTTATTTTAGCTTTTTATAATTTCTGACATGTTTATTTTACCAGATGAACTTTACCATTTATAGGGTTTTCACAAAAAATAAATTGGGAATTTAGTTGGGATTGTCTTAAATTTATATATTGATGATAACTACAAAATTGCATTGCTTTCCAGAAACATGGTATGTTGCCACATTCTAAAAAAGCTTTTTATAAACTTCAAGAGAGTTTTATTTAATTAAATCCTGTGTATCTTACAATAAATGTATTTCTAGATAATACAGACACATAGAGAACACATTAATACTGCTAATGGGAGCTCTAGAGAATAATTTATTTTCAAAGATTATTTTAAATTGGCAATTTATGAAATTATTAATTTCAGAAATAATTAGTTGATCCTTTTGTGTTTTTTCTAGTAATCATATTAATGATATGATAAGTATATGTTCTTCTTTCCAAAATTTATAACATACTTTTTGACTGCCTGGGTTAAATATTTCTACAACAGTTGCTAAATAATAAAGGTAATAAAGGTGGCAGTGACATTTTTGTCTTTCTTCTCATAACCAGAATATGTTCTGTAGCAATTCCAAATTGCATTTTGTGAAAAAAACATTCCTCTGAGAGATGAGCAAGTAAGTTTGCAAAATGCTGTACACTAAAATCCCTCTTAGAAACTCAGTGTGCAGTAAATGTTGGCTGGTATTACTTTTTATAAATAAGTAGGTTCTTTCATTAAAAAAAAAAAGACTATCTTGTCTAAGTCAGCATGTCCAAAAGTTATTTGAGTAAGGAGCCACTTTTTTTTTCTATTAAACACAATAACATTTGACCCATTATAGGGTTACTCAGAACCCCAACTTAGGAAACAGTAATTTATTATTTTACTGCTATATGATGCTGGGTGTTTGACAAAGGCAATACCTGCCATAATAAATTTTAAAATTATAATGACAAAGATGATTTGATATGAAAATAAGTACCCAAACTGGAGGTATAGAAAATAGCAATAAATAATTCTCCATAGGAGAAAGCGAATATTTTCTGAAGCCTACCTTAGCCGGTTTTGTGATGAATTTCTTTCAGATATTCAAGGAACAGATAATTCCTTAATTAAAGTTTTGCCAAATTATTATCTACTTTTTAATATATTTTGTTTTCTCTCTGAAAAGTTATAAGTCTTTGATTTTTTTAAGTCTACATTCTCTCTGCTTTCTTGGGTTTTTTTGTTTGTTTGTTTGTTTTTGTTTTCTTTGAGACAGAGCCTCAAGCTGTCACCTTGGGTACACTGCCATGGTGTCACAGCTCATAGCAACCTCCAATTCCTGAGCTTAAGTGATTCTCTTGCCTCAGCCTCCCAAGTAGCTGGGACTACAGGTGCCCACCACAACGCCAAGCTATCTTTTTGGTTGTAGTTGTCATTGTTTGTCAGGCCTGGGCCGGATTCGAGCCCTCCAGCTCTGGTGTCTGTGGCTGGCACCTTAGCCACTTGAGCTACAGGCACCAAGCCATCTGCTTTCTTGTTTATTAATATTTGCTTATAACTTTATTTTGGCCTCTTTTTTAATTTCTTTTAACTATTCTTCCTATATCTCTGACATGATGTAATTACCTCCCATTATGTTGCAGTCTTCTTTTACAGGCTCAGTTTTTGTTGCATATTTTCATTTATAGTCGATCCACAATTTATCCATTTATCCATCAGTGAATCAAAAAGGGTATATCCTGATCTGCTATTTCTCCCTCTCTAATAAGAGTGGAGCTATTCTTGTGTCCTTTCACTGCTCAGTGGGTTGTCACACCCTCCCTAAACTTATACTGGGTGGCTGAGAGGTGTAAGTTTGTATTACTACTGGCTCTGTGATACAACAAGATAAAGTAATAAGAAGGGAGCTAGGGCCAGGGCAAACCCAGTAGGAGAACTTCACCCCTAAGACAGATTTCCTCATTTGATCTTTTGGCCTTTACTTCAGGTATCATATATCTTTTAGAACTTATATTATGGGGGCAGGGTCAAGAGGGAGAAAATCAACAATGTTGGAACATAGAGACTCTTGAATCAGGTTGAGACTACTGTATTTGAGAAACCATGATCAAGAGACACCTATATTTGGGTGTGACTAAGCTTCCCTCTAAGAGGGGATGGCTTGCTCCAAATTCTGATGATCTGCCTTGTTACAATAGGAATAAAAAGAGTAATTATTCTCAAGATCTTGCACAAAGATTGGGGTGTCAGGAGATCCATTTTCCTGTGTCTCATGTTTACCAAGGGATTCAAATTCAGGCTTTGATATTATCCTCAAATGAATTGATAAGTCTAGCCATAGAACCAGACTGACCTAGTAAAAAATGTTTGTTGTACAACATAATATGATCCATGTAAAAAATGTAAACTATTTGGTAATTTTGATATTTTTAACTTAGTATTATTTTATTTAAAAAATATACTGGGAGACAAGCTTTGTGCAGTGGCAGTACTGTAGCCAATGTGGTTTATCTGAGGCATGATTATTGCTAATTGAAAACTTTTCCCAATACCCCAGCATGATGACTTGAAATATAGTCGGCATTGGCAATTTTTGACAGTCTCTATGGAGACTGAAATACAAAAGAAAAAAATATATACTGGGAGGAGGCTTAAATACAATGAGATTATGCAAGGTTCAACTTTTAAGAGGTTCTCATCCCAGTCATTTCCATCGCCTGCCCCAATCTCCAGTCCTTTCTCTTTTAAACTAGATGATATTAATGTATTTTTGCCAGTATTTTCAGATTTGTCAAGGATGTCACAGAACTTACTCATATTGGTGACATCTTTCAATATGGCCCTATAACGTCTTTCAGAAATTCCTTGAGAGTTTTTCTGTCATTATTTGTACAGGTTTTGCTCAATTTTTGTTTACCTGTGGTAACTTCTGTTATTTACCGAAGGAAAGACAAGAATTAAGAACCTTCTCTCATACTACCATCTTGTCAGAAGTCTATTAGGAGAATTTAGGGGAAAAGCAGTTTTCTAAAATGGGACACATGATTTGGCAGAGATCAGACTGTAGCCATCTCGAAGAGCACGCTTCATCAGGTGATGCATATACTTACCTAGGTTTTTAGATACTTTGATAATGGGTAAAATCCCTTGGCAGAAGCTGCTTTAGAAATAAACTGAAAAGTTTGGGTAATTCAACCTTAAGAAGTTATTTGTCCCACCATATAAGGACAACATTACTTGCCAAATAGGTATGAATTGAGGCATATAGTTCCAGCCATAATGACACATCTGAGCACAGATTTGGGCTCCCTAAGAGAGTACTTTAAAAATCCAAATTATGATTTCTTGGCCAAATGTGTAGGTTAACAACCATAAGGTAATTTTAGAAAGACTCTGTAATTCATTATTAGAAGAATTGATGAGTAAGCAAGAAAGGAAAAGATGATTACTTCACTCTGGTATCAATTTCACAAAATTGTCTTGTCAGACTAAATTGATTTCTCTGTTAGGTTGGAATAGCAATAATAGCCCACGTATTCATTGTTATGTTCAATTGTCATAACAACTCTATAAGAAAGCAGTATTATTTTTTCCAGTTTATAGGTGAGGAAATAAGCTAAATGAGATTAAGTGATTTATGCAAGTTCACACTGCTAATAAGTGACAGAGTCAAGATTTGAACCCAATTCTAAGGTTCAGAGTGTGTGCTCTTAATCAGTACACTACACTGCCTCCTCTGAGGTCTATTAAACTATACTTATCTATCTATTAATATAGTAATTTATAATAAATTATATACTACCTGACCTCCTGGGTGGTATTCAGGAGGCACATTAGTTCTTGTTAAATGAATACATCTCTGCTGCTATTGCTGTTCACCCTGGAGGAAGTTACATAAAAATACACATGTGAGAATCAGCTCTGTCACAAATCAATAATTGCAATTTAGAACCTTGCCTTTCTTTCTTTCAAGGTACAGCTAATATTTGAAACTCTCCTTCAGTAAATTTCTCCACAGTGGTCTAATACATGTGGCATGTCTACAAATTGGCAAACACATAAGCCATTTGGGCTTCAGCTGCACTGGAGGATGACTGACTTGTTGAGCTGCCTCCTAGAGGTCTCAGAAGGCAATAAACATTGTGTACCTCACCAAAGCATTTGACAGTTTTTCAAAATGTCCTTGAGAACAAAATGGAGTAACATAAGCTAGGTGATAATGATAGGACAGTAGATGGGTTAGTAATTTAAACTGATAGTGTTCAACTATGTGCCAATTGTGGACAGAGGTTTCTAACCTCAGATCTGTCCCATTGAAGTTTTTTCAATGACTAGCATGAAAATATAAAATAGCATGCTCATCTCCGTGTAAATAATATAGAATTAGAAAGCAGACTAAATGCACTGTTTGTCACTGGCAAAATCCAAAAAGTCCTTAGAGGCTGTAAAACCAGCCAAATCTAGCAAGATGAAATTGAATATGGTCAAATATAAAGTCTTGTATCAAAAATTCAGATACCACATGTAATTCCTTATGTGGCTTAACAATATGATATGTGAAAACAACACTGATTTTAACATACTAAAGTTCAAAATGATCTAGTCATGTGAGGTTATAGCATACACACAGAGAATGAAATATTAAGCCCCATTAAATACAGGCATGGTATCCAGAGCAAGGATGGCCTTTATATTTTATTCTTTACTTGATAGATTTCGTTGGAGATTTGGATCATATTAGAATGCCACAATTAAGATGGGCTCAGACAACTTGAAAAGTAACTTAGATGGTAAGTGTTTTACAACAGACACAGAACAATTATTAAAAGAATAAAGAATACTTTAGCCTAAAGACAGGTTTGTAGATTTTTTTTCAAATAATTAAAGGCTTATCTGGCAAAGGAGTGGTAGTGTTTACTTGGAGTACCTCCACAGAGCAGATCAATTCAGGTGTTGAAAGAAGTTAGAGATTTGGCTTACTATTTGGAACTTTCTAGCAATTAATTGAAGATACCTTCCTTTCAGGACCTGCTTAAACAGAAACCCACTTGGCAGGAATGTTCAAGAATGGTTTTATGCATCTGGTAGAAATTTAGATTAGAAGACATCTAAGATTCTTTGCAAAGCTAATGTTCTCCCAGTGAATTTTCCACCTCCTTATTGAAGTTGCAAAATCATTTGTTCCAGAAGAAAATCATGTTATAGACTTCTATCTTATATTTTAGTTTAGTAAACAGCGCCTCAGGAGTAGGCTGCACACATTTTTTGACATATAAGATCTGGGTTGGCTGGGCTCAGTGACTCACACCTGTAATCCTAGCACTCTGGTAGGTTGAGGTAGGTGAATTGTTTGAACTCAGGAGTTCGAGACCAGCCTGAGCAGGAAGTAGACCT
This sequence comes from Otolemur garnettii, assembly GCF_000181295.1. Taxonomy (NCBI): domain Eukaryota; kingdom Metazoa; phylum Chordata; class Mammalia; order Primates; family Galagidae; genus Otolemur; species Otolemur garnettii. The sequence continues at coordinate 259,973 of NW_003852716.1, forward strand.
CATTTTCACTAAAAGTAGAAATATTAGCCAGGCATGGTGGCAGGATGCTCAGGAGGCCAAGGCAGAGAAGGATTGCTTGAACCTAGATGTTTGAGATTGCAGTGAGCTACAATGATGCCCCTGTACTCTACCTGGGCAAGAGAGCAAGATTGTGTCACAAAAAGATTTTTTAAAAAAAGAAGAACTAGGTTAATTCACCATTTATTTAATTTTGTAATACTACACCTTAATAAAAGGACCCAAACTACAAGTTATTAAACTGAATGTCTCAAAGCTCTGAGAGCTTGGGAAATGATGCTTATGTTCGAAGGGTTCTGGTTGGAGAGTGAAGGCTACAAATGTACTCTGACCTCCTGTTTCTTTTGATATTCTCCTACCCCTTGTCATTCCCAGTAGTGGTTAAGGGGTATGAAAAAGATAAAACAGACAGTGGAATGTGAAATGGGATAGAAAGGGTATTTTTTAAATTCCATATATAATTCTTTAGTTATAATGATCTCTTTACAACAAAAAATTGTATTTATGTGTTGCTTTACATGCCACCTAAGTGGGTATCATTATATCAAATAAATTGCCTTAAGATTCTGAGTCACTATACTTTATGTTCTTTAGAATTTGCCCTAGAAATTCGAAGAGTGTAAGAAAGAGCATCCTGGTATCGGTAACAAGCTGAAATACATGAAACATCAAATTCTTTATTTGAGAAATATGAATTGAATCTCAAATATGTGTATGAGTGTGCATGTGTGTATGCATGTGTGTAACTTTGGTTTTGCCAGCTAAATCAGGGTCTTCTCTATATATTCAAATACTGATGAACTACTTTCAAACATTTCCCCTATAGCTATTTTCCTTCTTCATGTGCCTTGACCTGAGTGAACCTACCAAAGTTCTTGCCTTCTTGCTTCACTTAGACCCTTGCTCCCACTTCTCAATGTATTCCTGTATCTAGACAGCTTCAGGTCCTGTGACTTATTTTTAAGTAGTTTTTAAACATAGTTTTATCTTGACATAAAAATTATTAAGACAATATGGAATTCCAACATATTCCACACCAAATTTTTCCCTATTACTGACATATTACATTCATATTGTGTGTTTGCTACAATTAATGAAACAATGCTTATACATTATTATTAGCTTAAGTCCATATTTCATTCAGATTTCATTAGTTTTCACCCAATGTACTTGTCCTGTTCCAGTGTCCCATCCAGGATACCACATTATATTTACTCATCATGTCTCCTTAGGTTTCTCTTGATGGTGTCATTCCTTGACAGATTTGAGGAATACTGGTCAGGTATTATGTAGAGGTAATATGAGTTGCCTGGTATTTCTTTCATGATTAAATTAGGGTTATGGAGTTTGGGGAAGTAGACCACAAAGGTAAAGTGCAATTTTTTTATTAAATCATAGCTGTGTACATTAATGCAGTCATGGGGTACAATGTGCTAGTTTTATATACAATTTGAAATATTTTCATCAAACTGGTTGACACAGCCTTCATGGCATTTTCTTAGTTGCTGTGTTAAGACATTTATATTCTACATTTAGTAAGTTTCACATGTACCCTTGTAAGATACACCATAGGTGTGGTCCCACCAATTACCCTCCCTCCATCCATCCTCCCCTTTTCCCTCCCCTCCTTTTCCCCTTTCCCCATATTCTTGGGCTATAATTGGTTATGAAAGCTATAAATTAGTTTCATAGTAGGGCTGAGTACATTGGATACTTTTTATCTCATCATCTCAAGCATATGTACTATCAACATGAGTTATTACTGTTGACGTTGACCTTGATCACCTAGCTTGAGGTCGGTAAGTATCAATTTTATCTACAATGAAATTATTTATCCCACTCCCAGTACTATACTCTTTAAAAGGAAGTTACTAGATGCAGTCCACACTTGGATGGACAGTTATGGTAAAGTATCTACATATTATAATTTATTCAGAATTATTCTTTATGGGACATTTGTCTCCCTATTGCAATCTATTTATTTAATAATGTATTTATGTCAGTATGGACTCATGCACTTTATACTTAGGGTTATAATCTAACACTACCTTATTTTCTTGCTCAGGTTATTCCATCTTTGAGCATGGAGTGTTTTTCTAGTTGACTTCCAATCATTGACATACCTCTATCAAATTTTGAGCACATTTACATCAGTATTGTATGTTTCTTTGTGTTCTGGCACTACAAGTTTCTCCAGGATCATCATATAGATTTACTGGCTCATTTTCCCTAGGAGCCCTGGTTCCATTTATTGGAGAATTACATTGGAAATGAAAACCTGGGTGCTAGTTGTGCTTCTTGCTACACTGGTGTCATTGATTCTAGGCTCTCTCAATTGTCAGAGAAAGGAAATAGATGTGTATCCTGACTCATGTATATTCACATTTATATAAATACTCCTTCTATGTGTAATCAACTGTAGCTATATTAAACTAAATATAAGGTATTTTTTTACTTAATTTTTTTATTAAGTCATTTGTACATAGATCATAAATACATTTATGCCATTATTGGATTCAATGTGTTGATTATATGTACAAATTGGAGTGCTTACATCCTACTAAACAACATAGCCTACACCTCATTTGCCCAATTACAGCATTAAGACATTTGTGTTCTACACCTGATAGATCCAACTTGTACTTTCAATATGCTCCATAGGTGTGGTCCCCCTATCAACCCTCCCTCTATTGAGCCACACCCCTCCGTTCCCTTCTCCCTCCCCTTTCCTCCTTCATCCTAGGCTATAGTTGTGTTTCATTTATCATATGCTTGTGTGAGTGATTGTAAATTGGTTTCACAGTAGTACTGAGTACATTGGATATTTTTTTCCATTCCTGAGATACTTTACTAAGAAGAATATTTTCCAGCTCCATCCACATAAACATAAAAGAGGTAAAGTCTTCTTTTTTCTTAATGCTGCATGGTATTCCATGCTATACATATACCACAATTTATTAATCCATTCATGGATTTTTTTTTTGAGACAAACTCTCACTTGTCACCCTTGGTAGAGGGCCATGGCATCACAGTTCACAGCAACCTCAAACTCCTAGGCTTAAGTGATTCTCTTGCCTCAGCCTCTGGAGTAGCTGGGACTAGAGGCACCCGCCACAATGCTCAGCTGTATTTTCTTGCAGTTCAGCTGGGGCTGGATTTGAACCCACCACCCTCAGTATATGGAGCCGGAACGCTATTCACTAAGCCATAGGCACCGCCCTACTTAATTTTTTTTTATTAAGTCATTTGTACATAGATCATTTGTACATAAATGCATACATTTATGCCATGATAGGATTCAATGTATTGATTATTTGTACAAATTGGAGTGCTTACAACCTACTAAGCAACATAGCCTACACCTCATTTACCCAATTACAGTGTTAAGACATTTGTGTTCTACACCTGATAGATCCAACTTGTACTTCCAATATGCTCCATAGGTGTGGTCCTCCTCCTAACCCTCCCTCTATGAACCCAGCCCCCTACCTTTCCCTTTCTTACCCATGCCCTTCTTCATCTGAGGCTATTGTTGGGTTTCATTTTTCAGATGCAAGTGTGAGTCATTATAAATTGGTTTTACAGTAGTACTGAGTACATTGACTGGTTTTTTTTCCATTCCTGAGATACTTTACTAAAAAGAATAATTTCCAGCTCCATCCATGTAAACATAAAAGAGATAAAGTCTTCATTTTTTAATGCTGCATAGTATTCCATGGTACACATATAGCACAATTTATTAATCCATTCATGGCTCGAAGGGCACTTGGGCTTCTTCCATGACTTGGCAATTATGAATTTGAACTATAATGAACAATCTGGTGCAAATATTTTTGTTGCCAAATGATTTTTGGTCCTTTGGAAATACACCTAGAAGAGGAATTGCAGGTCTACATTTAGATTCATGAGTGTTCGCCAAACTTCCTTCTAAAAGGAATGTACTAACTTACATTCTCACCAGCAGTGCAGAAGTGTTCCCTTTACTCCACATCCATGCCTACATCTATAGTTTTGAGATTTTGTGATGTGGGCTATTCTTACTGGAGTTAGATGTATCTCAAAGTGGTTTTGGTTTGTATTTCTCTGATGATTAAAGATAATGAGCATTTTTTCATGTGTCTATAGACCATGAGCCAATCTTCTTCAGAGAAGCTTCTATTCATGTCTCTTGCCCACAATGAAATGGAATCACTTGTTTTTTTTCTTATTAATAAGTTTGAGTTCTCTGTTGATTCTGGTTATTAGACCTTTGTTGGAAATATAAGTTGCAAAAATCCTCTCCCATTCTGAAGGCTGTCTGTTTGCTTTATTTAGTGTGCTCTTGGCAGTGCAGAAGCTTTTTAATTTGATCAGAACCCAGTAATGTATTCTTTATGTTGCCTCAATTGCTCGGGGTTGTCCTCCTCATAAAATATTCTCCCAGGCCAATTTCTTCAAGTGTTTCCCCTGCACTCTCTCTAAGAATTTTTATGGTTTCATGTCTTAAGTTTAAGTCCTTTAACCAGTGAGAGTCAATTTTGGTTAGAGGAGAAAGATGTGGGTCCAGTTTCAGCCTTCTACAAGTCGCCAGCCAATTCACCCAGCACCATTTGTTGAATAGGGAATCTTTCCCTCAATTTATATTTTTGATAGGCTTACCAAAGGTAAATTGACAAGAAGTGTCTGGGTTCACCTTCTGGTCTTCAATTCTATTCCCTACATCTACCTCTCTATTTTTGTGCCAGTATCATGCTGTTTTGATGACTGTAGATTTATAGTATAGTCTGAAGTCTGAAAGTGTGATTCCTCCCAATTTGTTTTTATTTCTGAGTAATGTCTTGGCTATTCTAAGTTTTTTCTGTTTCTATATAAAATGAAGTACTAAATTTTCCAGGTCTTTAAAGTATAACAGAGGTGCTTTAATAGGGATTGTGTTAAATCTGTAGATTGCATTAGGTAGTATAGACAATGTGTAAGTAATTTGACACTGTTGATTCTTCCCAGCCATGAGCATGGTATATTTTTCCATTTGTTAACATCTTCAGCTATTTCTTTTCTCAGAGTTTCATAGTTCTCTTTACAGAGATCATGTCCTTAGTTAACTACACTCCCAGATATTTCATCTTCTTTGGCATGATTGTAAAGGGAATAGAGTCCTTGATTGATTTTTCCCCTTGACTATTCTTGATATATATAAAGGCTATAGATTTGTTAATGTTAATTTTGTATCTTGAGACATTGCTGTACTCCTTGATCACTTCTAGGAGTTTTGTAGTTGATTCCCTGGGATTTTTGAGATACATAATCATATCATCTGTGAAGAGTAAAAGTTTGGTTTCCTCTGGTCCTATTTGGATCCCCTTGATTGCCTTCTGTTGCCTGATTGTGGTGGCTAAGAATTCCATTACCATGTTAAAAAGCAATGGAGAAAGTGGTCATCCTTGCCTGGTTCCTGATCGGAGTAGAAATTATTTAAGTTTTACTCTATTCAATACGATATTGGCTGTGGTTTGCTGTGGCCTCTGTCAGTTTAAGAAATGTTCCTTCTATACCTATTTTCTTAAGCGTTCTGATCAAGAAAGGATGCTTGATATTGTCAGAAGCTTTTTCTGCATCAATTAAGAGAATCATATGGTTTTTGTTTTTTAATTTCTTTATGTGATGTATTATATTTATGGATTTATGTATATTGAACCATCCTTGGGACCCTGGGATGAAACACACCTGGTTGTGATGTATAATTTATTTGATGTGTTTTTGGATTCTGTTTGCTAGGATCTTATTGAATATTTTTGCATCAATATTCATTAGACATATTGGTCTATAATTTTCTTTTCTTGTAGGGTCTTTTCCTGGTTTGGGTATCAGGGTGATATTTGCTTCATAGAATGTGTTGGGAAGTATTCCTTCTGTTTCTGTGTTTTAGGAAAGCTTAGGTAATATAGGTACTAGATTCTCTTCAAAGGTTTGGTAGAATTCTGATGTGAGACCATCTGATCATGGGCTTTTCTTTTTGGGTAGATTTCTTATAATTGATGGTATTTCAGAACTTTGTTGTAGCCTTGTTCAGCATTTCCACTTCTTTCTGGGTAATCTAGGAGTGGGGCACGTTATCAAGTATTGATCTATTTCCCTCAGATTTTCATACTTCTGAGAATAGAATTTTATGTAATATTCATTAAGCATTTGTTGAATTTCTGAGGATTCTGTTGTTATTTGACCTTTATCATTTCTAATTGATGAAATTAGGGATTTTAGTCTTCTGCTTCTGGTTAAGTTAGCCAAAGGTTTATCTATTTTACTGACCTTCTCAAAGAACCAACTTTTTGGTTGGCTGATGTGTTGTACAATTCTTTTGTTTTCAATTTCATTTACTTATGCTATAATTTTAGCTATTTCTTTTCTTCTGCTGGGTTAGTGTTTGAATGTTCTTCCTTTTCCAGTTGCTTGACATGTACCATTAACTTGTTGACTTCCTCTCTTTCCGTTCTCTTGAGGAAGGATTGCAGTGCTATTAGTTTCCCTCTTGGGACTGCCTTTGTGGTATCCAAGAGGTTCTGGTAGTTCGTGTCTTCATTATTGTTTTGTTCCAAAAATTTGGTAATTTCCTTCTTAATCTCTTCTATGACCCAGCTATCATTCAGCATGAGATCATTTAGTTTCCATGTTTTTGTATTAGTATGCAGATTCTTGTTACTGAGTTCAACTTTTATTCTATGATGGTCTGAGAAAATACAAGGAATAATTTCTATTCTTTTAAATTTGCTGACGTTAGACTTGTGACCTTAGATGTGATCAATTTTGTAGTATGTTCCATGGGCTGATGAGAATAATGTGTATTCAGTTTTGTTAGGATGAAATGTTCTGTAGATGTCTGTTAAGTCCAAAAGTTGAATAGTTAAATTTAAATTCAAAATTTCTTTGCTTAGTTTCTTCTTAGAGGATCTATCCAACACAGCCAAAAGAGGGTTAAAATCTCCAATTATTATGGTACTGGAGGAAATCACATTGTTCATGTCTGTTAGAGTTTCTCTTATAAATTGAGGTGCATTCTGGTTGCATGCATAAATGTTAATAATTGAAATCTCATCATGTTGAGTGTTACCCTTAACAAATAAGAAGTGCCCATCCTTATCTTTCCCTACTTTTGATGGTTTAAATCCTAATGTGTCTGCAGATAAAATTGCAACTCCTGCATTTTTCTGATTTCCATTTGCCTGGATTATAGATGCCATCTCTTCACTATGATTCTATGTTTATCTTTTAAGATAAGGTGAGATTCTTGAATGCAACAGATGTCTGGCCTGAGTTTTGTGTCCAGTCAGCCAACCTGTGCCTCTTTTGAGGACAATTTAAACCATTCACATTAATTGAGAGTATTGATAAGCCAGATAGTATTTTAGCAATCGAGTTTTTCAATAGCCCAGTGGACATTTTTAATCCTTTTGCCACTGTGGAAGTTGGAATTTGATTAAAAGTTTCTGAGTGAGTTTACTTTGGTGGTGGAGGATTATACTGTTCATTATGGAGGAGAGGTCTGAGAATATCCTGGAGAGCTGGTTTAGTTATGGCAAATTTCTTCAACATATGCATGTCATTAAATTATTTAATATCTACATTGTAGATGAAACTCAGATTAGCTGGATACAGGATCCTGGGTTGAAAGTTATTTTCTTTAAGGAGATTAAAGGTCAATGACCACCCTCTTCTAGCTTGAAACGTTTCAGCAGAGAGATCTACAGTCATTCTAATGTTCTTTCCCTTGTAGGTTATGCTTTTCTTACATTTGGCTGCTTGCAGAATTTTCTTCTTCATATTAACTTTGGTGAAGCTAATTATAATGTCTATCAGAATTTTTATTTGAGTTGAGTTGTGCCAGTGTACTGAAACTATCTGCTATCTGAATTTCAGAATCTCTTGGAATGTCTGGAAAGTTCTCTTTGATTTTTCATGAAGTAAACCATCTTCACAGCAACCTGATCACCTTCAGGAATTTCTATAAGGCAAATATTAGATCTCTTTGAATTATCCCAGAGCTCTCTGAGAGAATGATTCATTTTTGTTTTCCACTCATTTTCCTCTTTGAGCATTTGGGAGCGTTCAAAAACTTTGTCTTCAATGTCAGAGATCCTTTCTTCTGCCTGCTCCATTCTGCTCCTCCCTTACTGAGGCATTCTACTGTATTTTAGAGATCTTTGAGGGCTGCAAGTTCTTGCCTCAGTGTGACAAAATCTTTGGTGATTTTTTGTCTTTGAATTCATTGAATTCTTGAGACTTTTTTTTTAATTACTCCTTGAAATTCTAATCCCATCTTTACCTCCATTCTGTTGATCTTATTTGCAGTCCAAATTTTGGACTCAATTTCTGACATCTCAGCCTTTTGTTTATGAATGGGATCTTGTGCTGTGTTTGCCATATCATTCCTTGGAGGAGTTGATCTACTCTGATTATTCATGTTGCCAGAGTTTTTCCGCTGATTGTGCCTCATGATTATTTTTCACCATTGACTAGATGGGCAGGTAAGTTGAAATTGGATTGGGAGTTCCTGGAGTTGTGCTTAAGCAGCCCTTTATTAAGGATCTGATACTGATGACCGCAGCTTTTTCTCCTATAGCTTTGCACAGGACTCATACAGTATACAGCCTGAGGCTGAGGAAAACTGCTTGGTGGAGTTAGGTGGCTCTGTCTTGTACTCAGCTGGTACTTGTCTGATCCTAGTGGATGAGTGACTCTGGTGAAGTATTAGCTGTGGAGAAATACAAGCAACTAGGATATCCTACCCACCATGGACAACAACTGGAAGAGGAAAATGAACCTTTCCTGTTTTCACACAACCAGGGTACCACCCAAGAGGGTCCTTGAGTGATTGTCCCAGGTTAGGCATTGCAAACCCATTAACCCAGTCAGTACAAACTCTCAAGTGGGAGAGTTCAAAGGTCTCCATCAACTAGATGGCAGAGGTCTACTGGATGCTCAAATTTGGCTTGCTCCTGTGATCTATGGAGTCAGAAAGGCCCACCCGGTAGCAGAATTGGACCAGGGTGCTGAGTCTCTTTCTCAACTTTGTTCTTCTTTCATGCCCAGTCACTGGTGACCCCACAGGGCTGAGGTCCTGCTCCCTCCAATAAGCAGATGTGCCGGGCTTTGCACCTGTCAGAGTCAAAGGAAGGTCAATGCCCCCGCACCTGGCCACTACCCTCTGCCACCAGCCAGCTGGGGGAGCTGAGGCCTGCCTGCCTTGGGTACTTACTCAGTAGGCACTGGCGAGTGTTCCACTTGGACTAAATCTAATCCTGAGGGTAACAAGTCAACAAATGCTTTTCTCCCTCAGCCACGATTCCTTTGCCCCAGCCTCTCTGAAGCATCGATATATCTATAGAGTGAGTTCTGGTTTCCTCTGGCAGTCCTCAGAGTTGGGGAGGTGTCTCTCCAAGATTAGACCCTGGCAGGATTGCTCTATTATTGCTGAGTCTTTGTGGGAAGTGATGCTGTGCAGCTCCCATGGGCCTGCCACAGCCAAGGAGTTCTGACTGTAGGAGCAACTCTGGCAGCGTGGGTACACAGGTCTAGCAGCAGGTCAGGGGATGCTGTACACGGGTCTGGCAGTGCCTAGTGCCCAGTCACTTCAGGAAGGAGAACACTCAGCTCATGATGCTGTTCCGGCAGGGGAGGGGGGCAGAGCAGAGGCTCCTGCAGGGCAGGGTACAGAGGCAGACATGGGATGCACATCTCTAGAAGGGTGGCATGTGAGTGTCTAGCCAGGCAGAGTACAGGCGCTTGGTCCAGCAGGGTGGAGGTCCCTGCTCATAAGCCTGCTCCCACAGTCATTGGAGGGGTTAGGCTTCTTGTTCATCAGGCAAGGGGGGGAAGGGTGGACTGGAAGTTAAGAATGGCAGGGAAAACGTAAGTTCAATTTTTCTGCCTGGCAAGAGAGTGCTCAGGGTCGCAACAGGGTCCCTCTGGTGAAGTAGACCCCACTTCCTATAGCTCTCACCCAGGGGGTGAGACAAGAGGTCTTCAGTTCACTGCTCGCCTGTAGAAAACCTACAGGAGTAAATGAAGAGAAAAAGAAAAAAAAAAAAAACCACAACTTTCTCAGGGGAGCAGATGGACATTTTTCCTTTGGAATGAATTTTGTACCTGAAGTTTGCTTTCTTGGAATTGCAGCTTGCCTCAGCAGAGGTTACCTCAGTTATCACTCCTATCTCGGTTTGGCTCCCAGTCTTCAGCTTTATTTGGGTACTTTCTGGACATTATCTTTCCCTCTGGATGGGAGCTTCGGTCAGAGGCTGGCTCCAGTTGGCCATATTGCCCCTCCCCCCATTTTGACTTAATTTTTATTAATTCATAACTGCATACAATTCTAGGTATAATATGATAATTTGATATACAATGTTGAATGCTTAAACCAAACTAATTAACATAACCATCACCTCACTTATTTTTGTGGTAAGACATTTATAATATGCTCTTAGTTGTTTTGAAATGTACCCTTGCATTGTGTATATCAGATAAGATCTAGCCAAGTACCCTCCCTCCACTTCCCTACTCCCTCCCCTCCCCTCTTTCATTATGGGCTGTCTTTGTGTTTTATCATTCATATGAATGTGTAAGTGTTTATATATTGGTTTCATAGTAGTATTGAGTACATTGGATAATATTTTTCCATTCTTCTTTATTGGTTTCATAGTAGTATTGAGTACATTGGATAATATCTTTCCATTCTTCTTTACTAAGAAGAATATATTTCAGTTTCATCCACATAACATAAAAGATGTAGCATCTCTCTGTTTTTATGACTGCATAATATTCTATGGTATACATATACTACAATTTGTTTATCTATTCATGAGTTGCTCAGCATTTAGGCTGCTTCCATGACTTGGCTACTGTGAATGGGGCTGCAGTAAACATTCTGATACAAATGTCTTTGTTGTAAAATGATTATTGTTCATCTGCGTAGATACCAGGTAATGATATTGCAGAATAAAACAGTATATCAACTTTTAGTTCCTTGAGAATTCTTCATACTTTTTTCCAAAAAGGCTGTATTAGTTTGTTGTCCCACCAGCAGTGTAGAAATGTTCCTTTCTCTCCAAATCCACACCAATATCTGCAGTTTTAAATTTTTGTGATATGGGCTAATCTTACTGGAGTTAAGTGATATCACAAAATGATTTTGATTTGCATTTCTCCGATGTTTAAAGATGATGAGCATTTTTCATATGTTTGTATGCCATGTGCCTATCATCTTCTGAAAAGTTTCTGTTCAGGTCTCTTGTGCACATAGAATTGGGATTATTCTTTTCTCATTGATTGGTTTAAGTTCTCTGTAGATTCTGGTTATTAGACCTTTGTCAGAAATATAACCTCCAAAAATCCTCTCCCATTATGAAGGCTGTCTGTTTACTTTACTTACAGTGCCCTTAGCTGTGCAGCTTTTTAGATTGATCAGATCCCAGTAATATATTTTTGGTATTGCTTCAATTGCTGGGGGGTCCTCCTCATACAATATTTTCTCAAGTCAATATTTTCAAGCATTTTCCCTGCACCCTTTTCTAGTATTTTTATAGATTCATGTCTTAATATTAATTTTTTATCCAGTGAGAATTAATTTTTGTTAGTGTTGAAAAGTGAGGATCCACTTTCAGTCTGCTATGAGTCACTAGCCAGTTCTCCCAGCAACATTTGTTAAATAGGGAATCTTTTACCCAGTGTATGTTTTTTTTTGTATGTTTGTTTTTAATACTTTTTTTTCATTAAATCATAGTTGTACACATTAATACTATCATGGGGTATAGTGTGTTGTTTCCATATACAATTTTAAATATTCTCATCCAATTGGCCAACATAGCCTTCATGTCATTCTCATAGTTATTGTGTTAAGACATTTGTATTCCATATTTAGAAAGATTCACATGTATCCTTATAGGATAGATCATAGGTGTGATCCCAACAATCCCCCTCCCTTCAACCATCCTTCCCCTCTCCTCCCCTGCCCCTCTCCTTTCCCCATATTCTTGGGCTAAAATTGAGTTATAGCTTTGCTATGATAGCTAACTATTCATTTCATAGTAGGGTTGAGTTCATTGGATACTTTTTCTTCCATTCTTGAAGTACTTTGCTAAGAAGAATATTTTTCAGCTCCATCCATGTAAACATGGAAGAAGTAAAGTCTTCATCTTTCTTGATGGCTGCATAGTATTCCATGGTGTACATATACCACAATTTATTGATACATTCATGGGTTGAGGGACACATTGGCTTCTTCCATGTCATAGGAATTGTGAATTGGGCTGCAATGAACATTCTGGTACAAATATCTGTATTGCAGCATGATTTTTCGTCTTCTCAATATATACCTAGCAGAGGAATTATAGGGTCAAATGGCAGGTCTATTTTTAGTTCTCTAAGTTTTCTCCAGATGAAGTTCCAAAAGGAGTGTATTAGTTTGCAATCCCACCAGCAGTGTAGAAGTGTTCCCTTTTCTCCACAACCATGCCAACATCTGTGATTTTGTGATACGGGCTAATCTTACTGGTGTTAGATGATATCTCAAAGTAGTTTTGATTTGCATTTCTCTGATGATTAATGATGGTGAGTATTTTTTCATATGTCTGTAGGCCATGTACCTGTCTCCTTTAGAAAAGTTTCTCTTCAAGTCCCTTGCCCACCCTGAGATGGGATCACTTGTTCTCTTCTTGCTAATATGTTTGAGTTCTTTGTGGATTCTGGTTATTAAACCTTTGTCAGAAACATAACCAGCAAATATCTTTTCCCATTCTGAGGGCTGTCTGCTTGCTTTTCTTACTATGTTCTTGGCTGTGCAGAATCGTTTTAATCTGAGGAAGTCCCAGTAGTGTATTTTTGATGTTGCTTCAATTGCCCGGAGGTTCCTCCTCATAAAATATTTGTGCAGGCCAATTTCTTCAAGAGTTTTCCCTACACTTTCTTCTAGTGCCTTTGTAGTTTCATGTCTCGAATTTAAATCTTTAATCCAGTGAGAGTCTATCTTAGTTAGTGGTGACAGGTGTGGGTCCAGTTTCAGTTTTCTGCAGTTTGCCAGCCAGTTCGTCCAGCACCATTTGTTAAATAGGGAATCTTTTCCTCACTTAAAGTTTTTAATTGGCTTCTCAAAGATCATATAGTGGTAAGTAGCTGCGTTCATGTCTTGGTTCTCTATTCTGTTTCATATATCTAACTCTATTGTTGTGCCAATACCATGCTGTTTTGATCACTATGGATTTATAGTATAGTCTGATGTCTGATAGTGTGATTCCTCCTGGTTTATTTTTGTTTCTGAGTAATGTCTTGGCTATTCGAGGTTTTTTCTGATTCCATATAAAATGAAGTATTATTTTTTTGAGATCTTTAAAGTATGACATGGAATTTTTTTCTTTGTTTTTTCTTTTTTTTTTATTGAATAGTAACTGTGTACATTGATGCACTTTGGGGGTACAGTGTGTTGTTTTCACACACAATCCAAGACACTTCCTTCAAACTGGTTAACATAGTCTTCATGTAACTTAGTTATTGTGTTAAAACATTCATATTCTACTCATAGAAATATTCACTTGTACCCTTGTAAGAAGAACCACAGAAATGAACCCTCAAATCCCTCTCCCTCCCCCCTACCCATATCCTTAGGTTGTTATTAGGTTATAGCTTTCATATAAAAAGGTTTAAATTAATTTCATAATAGGTGTGTGTACATGGGATACTTTTTCTACCATTCCTGTGATACTTGGCTAAGAAGAACATTTTCCAGCTCCATCCATGTTAACATGGAGGACATAAAGTCTCCATCTTTCTTTATGGCTGCATAGTATTCCATGGTGTACATATACCACAGTTTGTTCATCCATTCGTGGATCAATGGGCACTTGGGTTTCTTCCATGACCTGGCAGCTATGAATGGGGCTGCAATAAACATTCTGATACAAATATCTTTGTTGTAATGCGATTTTTGGTCATCTGGGAATATACCTAATAAAGGAATTGCAGGGTCAAACGGCAGGTCTATTTTTAGTTCTCTAAGTGTTCTCCAGATGTCTTTCCAAAAGGAACGTA